>NW_903481.1:0-946 GCF_000209065.1 Trypanosoma cruzi | reverse complement strand
GGGTCGTTTTTGGTGGTGTCTTCAGTGTCACCCAGCGCTTACTTTGGAAGGGATCATACGGGATTTGCGTGGTGCGTTGGCTATAGGGGCTGTATTTTGCTTAAAAGATATAGACATGCTTGAGAAACCCCTTATTTTGCCCTTTAGCAATCTTTTTCGAAGCATTGAGACTGCATGTCAATCAGGAAAGCAGCTGTGCGATGGCGGATTTGATAAAATTGGGTTTGAAATAAAAGATACAACACAGTACGTGCAAAGGGACCCTTGCTTTCAAATTGTTTTCACGGCACCAAGTACTGACAAAATTCCAACGGGCCTTTCTTTTGCGTTTCGTCCTATTTACATAATGCCCGTAGACCTCACTGTGGTTGCCCAAGGTGCACTTTATAGGCTTGGGGTTTCTGGGTGGATGACAGTGGGTCAAAGGCTGGCTTTGATGTACGCACAACTCATTGAGGTATCACCTTTGATTTTTACCGTTAAAAATTTACTTACTGTAATACGTGACACTATTGAGTTTAACAAGGTACCAGTTGCAGAAAATCTCTGTACCTCGTTCTTGAATCAATTTTGGCAGGCAGTTCGTACCAATGAACGTTTACAAAATCTTTTGGAGTGGAATATGCTACATACACTTGGTGTTTCACAGGATTTCTGGGATGATGCGTTGAGTCAATTGAAAGCTTCTTCAGAATATGAGGCTATCTTGGATCGGTTCACTCGCTTCATGAAGTCTAATTCCAATGTGGTGTTGTTAGGACCAGCCTACTCTGGGAAGACAAAACTTTGGAAAGGTTGGATAGGCGAATTACACCACGTCGTGATTTCCTTCCGCTTGATTAGTTGTGCAGAAATCTATGGTGACGCGTGTCACCCAGGATTGCTTAGTTCCCTAGCCAAACAGTGGGACCCGTTGGTAAACCATGTTGTTGTTATTGAGAACGCG
>NW_903480.1:0-946 GCF_000209065.1 Trypanosoma cruzi | reverse complement strand
GCGGCATATTAGCTTCCAGCAGTGCGGATTCCGGGTCGACAGTGCTCGGAACTCCGCTGACAATGCGTGCTAGAGTTGCGTACGTCTTCTGCATCTCATTCTTCGCTGAATCCGTCGCTACTGCCCATATGAGCTCGCTGCCATAGCGTAATTTGGAAGCACCGTATCCAATGACGAACGTGCGTAGGTCATGTGGAGATGGTCCCGCCTCCCTTGTGCGCTATGCAGCGTAGCTGCGATATCCGTTGCGAAGTGGCAGCGCATTGCTTGGTGGCCGCCACATTTAGCGTCAGTCGTGGATCGAGATCCATGCCAAGAAGCTTCGTAGTTCGCGATGCCCCCATGGTCATGACTGGGATTTGACATCCAGCCACTACCAGGGGCCACCTTCCTTCACGATCATAATCTGACTCCGTGTGCGTGGAAAGTGTGAACCAAGCAGCTTCACACTTTGACGGGTTGATGGCCAGGCCATTTTCCTGACTCCACGCATGCAGTTTTTGAAGAACCATGTTGGCAGTGGGAATGGCGTCTTCCCGGGACTGCCCCTTAACGATAATAGAGAGGTCGTCCGCATACATGTCTGCTGTGACACCCGCAAAGCTGTTCAGCAGATTGAGAAGTGGGTGTACGTAAAGGGAGAACAAATATGGTCCCAGCACGGACCCCTGAGGAACTCCTCGCAGCATGGGACGCCGATCGCTGTGTCTGTGGCCAACTCGTGTCTTCGCGTAGCGACCACATAGAAAGTTTCTAAGCCACCTTCTACAATTCACCCCCGGAATATTAGCCAGCAAGCGACTGAGGACTCGATGATCTATGGAGTCAAAAGCCTTGCTGAAATCAACCAGCACCAGCAGGGTCCGATGGGGTCTGTAGTGGAGTTGATTGCCAGTACCGCTCTTCTTGGGAAGGCTCACTGGAAATAGTGATTTCTATTATGCTC
>NW_903479.1:0-946 GCF_000209065.1 Trypanosoma cruzi | reverse complement strand
AACATGTCTCTCTGGCCCACTCAAGCGGGATACGGGAAGTTAAGTTTTTGTCAGAGTGTAAAACACTTCGTGTACTCTTGTTAACTCGATGCAATGGAATCAGCACGGCCTCTATTATGGGATTAGAGACTCTGCCTCATTTGGAGTTTCTTGAACTTGAGTTCACACGCGTGGATTCAACGAGTCTGTTGGCTGAAAGCCCATCTTTACGTCATCTTCGCCTCAACAACTGCAAACGAGTTTTACGAGGCTCTATTCGTAATCTCGACCGCTGTGCGACGTTGCAGTACCTTTCACTGCAGGACACTAACGTCATCAACGTGGAGGCGATTTATGGATCTTGCAGTTTAGTGGAGCTTGACCTGAGTCGCTGCAAGCATTTGGAACAGGAGGGTGTTGAGGGTGTTGTCCGTATTTCCACCCTTAAAATTCTTCGTTTATCGTATACTCCCATCATAAGCGTTGCTTTTTTGAGGACATCTATATCGCTTGAGGAATTGTATATAGATAATTGTGCAAATATTACCAACGAGGGACTGTATGGCATTGAGGAGATCCCCACATTGCGCGTACTTTCCATGGTAAACTGCCAGGCTAGTGACATTGGTTTTTTCGGGTCATGTCCATGCTTGGAGGTGCTTCACATTGCGTCCATGGAACGCCTGCGTACGCCCGGCATCAACAACATTGGGGACTGTTCTCGTCTTTGTCACCTCAACATGGCGTTCTGTGGTGTGGACTCCGTCTCCTGCCTTGCGAATGGCTGCCCGAACCTACGGTACTTGAACCTTCGTGGCTGCCAGCGACTCACCACAGAGGGTCTGCAAGGGCTTGAGAAACTGCCCACATTAACGGATCTTGTACTTGACGACCTCGATCTCGTTTGCGACATCAACAGCCTTGCAGAGAGTACTTCACTGCAACGGCTAAGCGCCGCGCGTTGCAC
>NW_903478.1:0-946 GCF_000209065.1 Trypanosoma cruzi | reverse complement strand
TTGGTTGTGTTCCGGTGGCGCGAGGGGGTGTGCACTGCGCACTGCAGCGATTCCTCCGCCACGCCGTGACGCTGCTTGATGGCCTCACCCGTGGTGGTGGTGCTTACAGCGCTTCACGCTTCACTTGCAGCAGCAGTGCACCACGTCTGGACGGAGCCCAAGGAACAGCGGCTTAGACCGCTGCAACAGCCAGAAGGACCCGCGCTGCCGTGCAGCTGGATCGTGGGGGTGTCGGGCCGCACTGTTGCGCGGTGGATGGGGCGCTCGCAGCTGCGACCGAGCTACTGGACCGCGTGCGGTGTGATTCGGGCTGGTGCATGTAGAGCCACCTCTGCTGTGCGTGCGTGGCCTTTGCTTTCAGGTTGCGCCGGGGCCACGACGGTAGCTTCCCAATGGCGGGGCTTGTGCTGCCGGGCACAGTGCCTCTGGCGTGCGCCGCAGTCCTTTTGCCCAGCCTACCCACCCGTTCTTCCTGTCTCTTTTGCCCTCTCCCTCTATCCATGTTACGAGCTGTGTAGGTTGCTTTTGTACCACAAAAGGAAGGCGAATACGCGCACGCCGATCCCCCTATTCACGAAATGACACACGAAACCCGCGCTGCGCCTAGCGAGGCCATGGACGTGCCACACTTCTCCACCGACCATGAAGACGATGCACTGCGGCCGCCAGGTGGTGCCGCGGACAACATGGCGCCATCGGCACAGTCGGACCAGTCTCTGCTTCCCCGTGAGAAAATGCATGAAGAGGACACGGGAAGAGTGGCAGGCGAGCTCTACAGGAAGAAGCCCGTGGAACAGCGTGGGTGGGCACAGTCAGTGATGATTTTGATGTCAAGTGGAATCCCACCGGGCGGGCTGCTGTCCACGGTGTTCAACCTCTCATCCATATGCATTGGCGCTGGCATCCTCGGACTTCCCTTCGCCGCCAACAGCAGTGGCCTCGTTCT
>NW_903477.1:0-946 GCF_000209065.1 Trypanosoma cruzi | reverse complement strand
GCTTTAAATTCATTTTTAGTTTATTTGTTTGCCTTCGACTTTTCTTCTTTGTGCTTGTGTCCCTCTCTCTCTGTGTTTATGTGAGGAGGGGGCAATTTGTGTTGTGAAGGAACGAGAAAGCATTGCATGATGGTCTTGCTGCAGCGAACAGCCGCGAAGGAGTCGCGTCTGCAGACGCGGATGGCGGCACGCTATCAGCACGTGTTGGGCGCCTTCCGCGACGGTGTGCGGGAGTTCAATAAGCAGCTTGACGAGGAGCAAATGCTGCAACTTTTGAACCTGAAGGAATTTCTGCGGCGCAGCCACGAGGAGTGGGAAGAGAAGCTGCGGGCGGAGATGCAACGCGTGGAATGCCACAAAATTCAACTTGCGCAGCCCACAGTGAGTGACGCGGACGATGTCCTGCAGCCCTTCACGGACCATTATCACAAGGTCGAGGTAACCATTGACGATAGTAAGGCCCGGCTGCAGGATGAGCGTCAGCGTCTCCTTCATTTGTGCGTCGAGTTGCGAAATGCGCATCAAA
Organism: Trypanosoma cruzi; assembly: GCF_000209065.1. Lineage (NCBI taxonomy): Eukaryota > Euglenozoa > Kinetoplastea > Trypanosomatida > Trypanosomatidae > Trypanosoma > Trypanosoma cruzi. The sequence continues at coordinate 420 of NW_903477.1, read as the reverse complement.
TGCGTGTTGATGCCATCGCCGTATCCGAAGAAGCCTTGGAGACACGTGAAAAGGAGAGACGTGAGCGGCTCAAGAAGACTCTTGTGGAATTTGTGGAGGCACTGACAAAAATCAGCTACACAAGCATCGGCGCTTCCCACGTCATGGCGCAGCGGGCGATTCATGACATCAACGAGCATCTCTGCAAAAACCAAGCTGGTAGGAAAACATTGTTGGCACAATTGCGCTGCCGAGAGATCTTGCGGCAACGGCACTATAGCCGCCAGCTGGCGGATGTGTACGGTGTGTCGCTGGAGCTCATGATGCGTAGTAGTTTACAGTGGGCAGTAACTTTGCTAAAGACGGCATATTTTCGCCGACCGCGGTGCCGAATGCAGGCGTTGGAAAAGATCAGCCAACTGGTCGGCAGCATAAGACGTG
>NW_903476.1:0-946 GCF_000209065.1 Trypanosoma cruzi | reverse complement strand
TGCTGACTCAGCTGCTCTTCAGTCGAAGCCATTGCCACAGGGAGACGCCGAGGCTGCCGTGGCGCAACACGACCACCAAGCGGGAAACAATACCAGCACTCCAACAGGCAGTGAGGGGGAAGCAGCACCGGCCGCCTCTGGCGATAACAACAATTCGCCTACGGCCGCTGTTGCAGGAGCAGGCGAATTTGAGACAACGCACAGCGAGGATTTCTTCACTACGGAAGTGGAAAGCCCGATGGGGGAGGAAGAACAATCCGCGCCGGAGGAGGGAGCAAACCCAACAACCCTGCAGTCAAGGGAGACCACTGGAGATGGGGATGCGCAGCCAGTACAAGAGAGCATGGCGTCTCTGGCTGGAAGTGAGGGATTGCTGCCCAAACAAAGCGAGGCCCCTGTTCCAGAAAATAACCACTCCGAATCCGGGAGCGGCGCGAGCCAAGAGGACCGCCTCGCCCTGCTCAACGACGCGAAACTGATGATGCGCGATTGGAATGTCGACAGTACTGCGCGTGTGTGCGTGTCTCGGGTGTTGATGCTTCTTCTTCTGGGACTGTGTGGAGCTGTGGCAGCATTGTGAGGCAACGAGTGTGGAATTGCGACTCCCGACGGAGAATAAGTGCCGCTTTTCTTGCGGTTTTTGATGTTTTTCTTTAATGTTTTTTTTCTTTTCTAAAAAATCTTTTTTCACTTTTTCAGTTTTTTTTGGTGTTTTTTCGAATACTCAGTTTCTTTTTTTTTTAATGGTCGTTTGCTACAATCCGTTGTGAGTGACGTGTTTCCGACTTTTGTTTCCCTTTTGTTGCCCACTCGCGGTGCCGGCGTCACTGCTGCGCTTCCGGCGGACTGCACAAAACGAGGAGTGGGGGAGCAGGCCGGATGCCGCATGGAATGTGAGGGATGTTGTGTGGGCTGGTGGGAGGGTACAATTCCTTTTTTTGTTTCT
>NW_903475.1:0-946 GCF_000209065.1 Trypanosoma cruzi | reverse complement strand
CCTGAACTATCCGCTGCTTGGAGGAATTTCGCGAGCTCTTGCCCACAGGGGTGCTGCACTCGCCGGATCGTTTTCGAGTGGCTGCTGCACCACACGCTGTGGTCTAAATTTCTGTTTCGAATTATGAATGGTGGTGGTCAGAGACACTCTCTTTCAATGTCTGTTTGCGTGTTCACACACTGGACGCCAAACAACCCTGAACTATCCGCTGCTTGGAGGAATTTCGCGAGCTCTTGCCCACAGGGGTGCTGCACTCGCCGGATCGTTTTCGAGTGGCTGCTGCACCGCACGCTGTGGTCTAAATTTTTGTTTCGAATTATGAATGGTGGTGGTCAGAGACACTCTCTTTCAATGTCTGTTTGCGTGTTCACACACTGGACGCCAAACAACCCTGAACTATCCGCTGCTTGGAGGAATTTCGCGAGCTCTTGCCCACAGGGGTGCTGCACTCGCCGGATCGTTTTCGAGTGGCTGCTGCACCGCACGCTGTGGTCTAAATTTTTGTTTCGAATTATGAATGGTGGTGGTCAGAGACACTCTCTTTCAATGTCTGTTTGCGTGTTCACACACTGGACGCCAAACAACCCGGAACTATCCGCTGCTTGGAGGAATTTCGCGAGCTCCTGCCCACAGGGGTGCTGCAGTCGGCGGATCGTTTTCGAGTGGCTGCTGCACCACACGCTGTGGTCTAAATTTTTGTTTCGAATTATGAATGGTGGTGGTCAGAGACACTCTTTTTCAATGTCTGTTTGCGTGTTCACACACTGGACGCCAAACAACCCGGAACTATCCGCTGCTTGGAGGAATTTCGCGAGCTCCTGCCCACAGGGGTGCTGCACTCGGCGGATCGTTTTCGAGTGGCTGCTGCACCACACGCTGTGGTCTAAATTTTTGTTTCGAATTATGAATGGTGGTGGTCAGAGACACTCTCTGTCAATGTCTGTTT
>NW_903474.1:0-946 GCF_000209065.1 Trypanosoma cruzi | reverse complement strand
TCAGCGGGTGCCGGCAAGAAACCACTGGCACTCAACGTTGCCAATGGCGGAGAAGGCCCAGCACGAACCGCATTGGCCCTGGTCCTTGACGGCTGTCACGGCGCCTCTCGCACGCCAATCCACTGCCGCGGGCGCGCCAACTACCTCCACCTTCACCGGCACTCTCGCGCGCTCCTGCGCCGCCGCAAAGTGCGCCGCGCCGTTGTGGTAGCGGGACCGGAATTCCTCGCGCGTGAGGTCCGAGAAGGGCGTGACGCCGAAGGTCGCGTGTGGGTTTGCCGCGGCGTGCAGCCTCGCAAGAAACAGGTTCTCCCTGAACACGCTCAGGCGGAACGCCTCCTCCGCGGCGCTCTCGTACACCCTGCCGTGCTTCTGCTTGAATTCTGCGAATTGCGACGTCAGCGTCTCCTCCGCATGCAGGCTCGCCGTCGCCGCGGGGACGAGGCACGCCATGACGACCAGGACGGCCGCGAGCAACAGCGCACGCGCCCAGCCAGACATTACTGCTTGTGTGGGTGTGTTTCCTTCCTTGTGTGCCTTCAACAGCGTCACCTTCAGACTGTGGTGGTGTGCGGGCGTTGACGTGGAGAGAAGAAGCATGCGCGCGTGTATGTGCACGCCCCGGCAAAGGAGCGTTGCCACGCCACCCCGCCCCGCATGGTCGGGTGACAGTCGGGGACGGCGGTGGGTTCAGCCACAGTGGGGAATGCTCGGGCGCTCAACAGAAGCATATAATAGAAAAAACACACGCGTGGCTGAGACGTCGATCGCGGACACATATTTGCAGTTGTGCACAAAAAAGAAAACACATACATGGAGCAAATCAATAAACAATCCACTCCACTGGGACTTATTTGCCCAGTGTGCCGCAGCACCGACGCTCGCTCAATAATAATAAAAAAGTAAAATGAGAGAAAAGGCAGCATCAGAAACAAAGAGTGCCCTC
>NW_903473.1:0-946 GCF_000209065.1 Trypanosoma cruzi | reverse complement strand
TACCACGTCGGTGTCAACGAGGCTGGTGGAGCAGTGCCTCTGGAGTTATCGGGACACCATATTTTTGGCGCGGGAATATGGTCACAAGACGGATGCAGAGAGGACGCAGCTCCGTGTGCATCTACTGCAGTTGCAACGAGAGAAGACAAATGGAAGGAAAGACACCACCGATAGGTCGGAATCTGCCCCTTTTTTTGTGGAGGGTCAGTTGTGGGATCTCATGCTGCGTGAACCCGGAAAACACCCGATTCTCCTCTCGGAGTCGCTACGCTATCAACAGATTCTGCAGGACATGAAGCACCTGGCTCGAGGACTACTAGCTCCCATTGAAATCTTGCGACACCGCAATTATTGGCTGTTGCTGCAGGAAGATGTGCAGCTGAATTTGTCGGATCGTCTCTTGCATTATCGTGTGGTGCTGCGACAGTCCCCGCCGGTGACAATGGTGACGAGACTTTGGTGCGATTTATGGGCTCTACTCGGTGCGGCGTGGAGGCAGCGTGAGCGGCTGATGGGGGTCTATGCCGAAGGCATTCCACCCACAGATCTGAATGGCGATGCATCGCAACTTCCGCCCTTTCCTTCCACTCCACCCTCGTTGCGTGACGCTTATTGCGAGAGACAGCGGGGGCACGCCGGCAGGCACGCCAAAAATGGGTCTTGCAGCGGGAGCCGTGTGACCGATGACACACAAACGGCTTTTGAGGAGGAAGGAGACAACCTCGCTTTTGGACCTTTGCTCCCGCATCGGGTGGGTATCACGACGTTGCGTCACTACGCCATCCGTGTTCCGTTGCTTTCTCTCTTGCGCTCCCTGCGTGTGTGGAAAGAAGAGGTTGCTGTCACGGCATCGCGACGTGGGCCCAATGGCACTGGGAGGAGCGGCGCCCTTCCTCGCGATGGATTTCCGGCAGCCAAGAACGATAGTGTAACAAGACACCACGTC
>NW_903472.1:0-946 GCF_000209065.1 Trypanosoma cruzi | reverse complement strand
CGTGGGTTCCCAGTCGCCTGATACAGTGGAGCGGCAAGCTTCTGGCCTGAGCCGTCGGGCACAAATAATACCCTCGGCCAATGAAAACGATGCCGGTGCTCCATGTGTCTCTGAGCTGTGCGAGGTCGGACGCCTCCTCGGCTTATGCATCACATGCCTCGTTCTTGGGTATGTCGCAGTGGCCAAAGGCAAGCTGCAACCGTGTGTGCGCTACTCGGTGCTGCGGGCGAGAAAAAAGAGCACGTCCACGATGTGAGTCGCCAGGTGATGCAGAACCGTCGACGTGTCCTCGCGTGCTTCCACGATTCGACGAGAAGGCGCATAGACGCACGCTGCCGTGGAAACAGTCTCGGTGAATATCGTACTCTCCGTGCTAACACCACACCGCTCTGTGTCTGCTGTGGTGCATGAATTTCGCAGGGCCATAGGGGAATTGGGAAAAAGAAGGAATTCCTCGTGGAGGCATCCCTGTACCAGCGTGGCCAATCCGCAACAACATCCCTTGCCTGTGGAAGGCGGTGCGTCAACTAAGTCAAAGGCAGCGCCGTGAAGGGATGTGCAAATTGCCGGAAGTGGCCGTCACACCTCCTGCACACACAAAATTGCGGGCCGTGACGGGCAACGAATCCCAATGCCGCGTCATCCAAGACCCCACGCTCCACGTGCACACATGAGAGGGATCCTGCCATGGCGGCGGTGCGCTCGAGGACAAGTGTGGAACGTGACTGGGATGGCCTGGTCCGTCACTTCCACCGCTAAAGAGACATCAATCACCCCGTGCACTCGCCACACAAAAACAAGCCGGAATCACGGCAATGCATCGTGCCCCAATACATAATCCCGCTCAAAGACGTTCCTGGAAACCCGGAGCCCTGCTCCTACTCTGTCGCCGCCTTGCTTCTGAGAGCCGTAATGCCTCCTGCATGTAAATCCGCGGTAAGGCAGA
>NW_903471.1:0-946 GCF_000209065.1 Trypanosoma cruzi | reverse complement strand
ATTCAGGGTTGTTTGGTGTCCAGTGTGTGAACACGCAAACAGATATTGACAGAGAGTGCCTCTGACTCCCACCATTCACAATCGGAAACAAAAATTTGGACCACAACGTGTGCTGCAGCAGCCGCTCGAAATCGATCAGCCGAGTGCAGCACCCGTGTGGGCAAGAGCTCGCGAAATTCCTCCAAGCAGCGGATAATTCAGGGTTGTTTGGTGTCCAGTGTGTGAACACGCAAACAGATATTGACAGAGAGTGTCTCTGACTCCCACCATTCACAATCGGAAACAAAAATTTGGACCACAACGTGTGCTGCAGCAGCCGCTCGAAATCGATCAGCCGAGTGCAGCACCCGTGTGGGCAAGAGCTCGCGAAATTCCTCCAAGCAGCGGATAGTTCAGGGTTGTTTGGTGTCCAGTGTGTGAACACGCAAACAGATATTGACAGAGAGTGCCTCTGACTCCCACCATTCAAAATCGGAAACAAAAATTTGGACCACAACGTGTGATGCAGCAGCCGCTCGAAAACGATCAGCCGAGTGCAGCACCCTTGTGGGCAAGAGCTCGCGAAATTCCTCCAAGCAGCGGATAGTTCAGGGTTGTTTTGTGTCCAGTGTGTGAACACGCAAACAGATGGTGACAGAGAGTGTCTCTGATCCTCACCATTCACAATCGGAAACAAAAATTTGGACCACAACGTGTGCTGCAGCAGCCGCTCGAAATCGATCAGCCGAGTGCAGCACCCGTGTGGGCAAGAGCTCGCGAAATTCCTCCAAGCAGCGGATAGTTCAGGGTTGTTTTGTGTCCAGTGTGTGAACACGCAAACAGATGGTGACAGAGAGTGTCTCTGATCCTCACCATTCACAATCGGAAACAAAAATTTGGACCACAACGTGTGCTGCAGCAGCCGCTCGAAATCGATCAGCCGAGTGCAGCACCCGTGTGGCAAGAG
>NW_903470.1:0-946 GCF_000209065.1 Trypanosoma cruzi | reverse complement strand
CTCGCACTGCGATCTGACATGTCCCAATACACCTCGAACGAGTTGACCTGACACAAGAAGGCAAACATGAAGACACCTAATCCATCCAGCGCCCTGTTGCCAGTGCCAAACAGGTGGATGCCTTCGTCGGTGGTCCTGCCGGTGACATGTAAGTTTTGCGCGTTTTCTGACAGTCCGTGCATGCCCGAGTGGACAATGATCATCACCACAAAGTAGATGACAAAGACAATGCCCACCGCCGAGATGTGGCGCAGCGAGTTGATGTGCCTTGGAATGACGAGGGGCAGCATCACGGTGAGCCACAGCAGGCTTGTCAGCAGGCGGTTGCCTGACTTCGATTTCCAGTATGCCGGAGCATTCGTGTTGTCGAGAATGGCCTTAAAGATGTCCCCCACGCTGATGATGAACGAAACACAAGCGCCAAAGGTGTTCAGAGAGCGTAGCACGGCGGTGACATAGTCGAAGGCGGGACCAAGCAGCACACGTGCCATGCCTTCGTACGTCTTCGAGCCAAGTCGCTCCATCTGCACCGCGAGGCAGTACAGCGAGTAGACGGAGAGAACCCCGATGAGGGCCGGGTACACAAGCGCCAGAACGAGGCCACTGCTGTTGGCGGCGAAGGGAAGTCCGAGGATGCCAGCGCCAATGCATATGGATGAGAGGTTGAACACCGTGGACAGCAGCCCGCCCGGTGGGATTCCACTTGACATCAACACCATCACTGACTGTGCCCACCCACGCTGTTCCACGGGTTCCTTCCTGTAGAGCTCGCCTGCCACCCTTCCCGTGTCCTCTTCATGCATTTTCTCACGGGGAAGCAGAGACCTGTCCGCTTGTGCCAATGGCGCCATGTTGTCCGCGGCACCACCTGGCGGCCGCAGTGCATCGTCTTCTTGGTCGGCGGAGAAGTGTGGCCCGCCCATGGCCTCGCTAGGCGCAGCGCGGG
>NW_903469.1:0-946 GCF_000209065.1 Trypanosoma cruzi | reverse complement strand
GTGACTGGCGGCAGCGCGGGTATTGTTTAGAGACCGCCCGACAATTGGTTCGTCAGGGTGCGAAAGTTGTTGTCATATCGGCGCGTCGGGTGGATCTTTTGCGGGCGGCGGCTGAGGAGCTCCGTAGGGAGGTAGGGAAGACCGGCACGCAGGTATTTTACGTGGAGATGGATGTGAGCAATGAGGCGTCTGTTGCTCACGCTGTGGAGGAGATTGAGACGACGATGACTGGTGGTGCAGGACTTGACCTCGTTGTGTGCAACGCCGGATTTTCAATTCCAGCACGTTTTGTTGATACATCGTCTGAGGATGTCCGCAAAATGATGGAGGTGAATTTTTTTGGATGTGTGCATGTGGTACGTGTGGTGCTGCCGGCGATGCTTGAACGTCATTATGGACGCATTGTACTGGTGAGCAGTTTAGCTTCACGCTGTGCAATTGCCGGATATTCGTCTTACGCCGCCTCCAAAGCCGCCGTGCGTGCCTTTGCCCACAGTCTCGACATGGAGAACAGTTGTTTAGGGGTGCGATGCCAAGTTGTTTGCCCGCCGGATATTGAGACGCCAGGGCTACAGAGTGAAAACCTTCTCAAGAGTCCTGAGTGTAAGGCAATTTCTTCTTTTGGTGGCAATGTCCCCTACACAGCCGAGGCTATGGCAAAATGCATCGTAAAGAATATTAAACGATATCGCTTTGAAGTATCCCTGGGAATGGATGCCGTGCTTTTGGGTTTGGGATCTGCTGGTATCGAGCCGGCGACAAGTTTGTTGGAGCTCACCCTCCAGTTTTTCTTCTCTGGGTGGTTGCGGCTAGTCATGGCAGCCTACTCCAAGGTGCACTATGAAATCGTTCGGCGTGTGCGTGGAAGGGAATCCACCACAGTGCATAAGAAGGATACGTGATATCATCACTCCACCTCCTCCTCCTTATGCGGGTGAAGTGGTGG
>NW_903468.1:0-946 GCF_000209065.1 Trypanosoma cruzi | reverse complement strand
TTGATCGTCATTGAAAGGGTCTTCAGCGATGCCTGTGGGACGCTCCGGCGTGTGATTTGCACAAACTTTGTGCGGAGCAGATGCTGGACCGCCGCGCCTTGTAAAGCGCGATACCCCAGTGGTTTTGGAAGTTGGAGCGCACACAGGATGGTTCTTTCGCCAAATGCTTGAGAAAAAGCAGCTCTTTGGGCTTAAGCAATACATTCAGACGGACGTGTGTGAGGAGCGACTGAATCGCAACTATGAGGAGGTGAAGCACATGATTCCACCTGATGTGGAGTTTGTACAGATATGTTGTGACGAGGAGGAGCCGGATCCTTTCGGTGTTCCTGAGAGGACTGTGGATATGGTGGTGTCGTGTCTCTCCATGCACTGGGTAAACGACCTTGAGACAGCCATGGTGAACATTCGCAGAGTTTTGAAAAAGGATGCCTTTATGCTACATTCCATGTTTGGTGGCAATACGCTATATGAGCTCCGCGGGTGTTTCTCCATGGCGCAGACGGAAGTGCTGGGCGGGGTCTCGCCGCACATTTCGCCCATGATTGATGGCGCTGGCTTGTCAACGCTTGTGTTGCAGGCGGGTTTTAATCTCCCAAGTATCGATGTGGACCGTCACCTGCTGCTCTACCAAACGCCATTTAACCTAATGGAGCACCTCTCAACAATGGGAGAAAGTGCTTGTCACTACATGCGCCGGCCGCTGAACCGCGACGTTCTTCTTGCGGCGTGCGCCGCATACGACGTCATGTATCGGAAAAATGAGCTTATTCCGGCGACGTTTGAAGTGTTCCACACCATCGCGTGGAGCCCCAGTCCGACGCAGGCAAAGCCGCTGGAACGTGGGAGCGGCATGGTGCCCCTTTCTAGTTGGAACTCGCAGAATAAAAAGCGACTACAGGATGTGTTGGACGAATTCGCGCAGAATCCCGACGATGGGGCGCTG
>NW_903467.1:0-946 GCF_000209065.1 Trypanosoma cruzi | reverse complement strand
GTTACGCAGGCTGTGGGCGGCGGGCTGTCGTGGCTGTGCTACCGCAACGTGACGTTCAGCGGGGGCGGCATGAGCCTGACGGTGCTGGTTGGAGCGATGACGGGCGACGTGGCGAATGTCAGGTTTGATGGATGCACGTGGAGGGACGGTGCCGTGCTGTTGTTGTTGGGCAACGCGCACGCCGCTGTGGGGTCGCTGAACATCGTCGTCACCGGCAACACGTTCCGTGACGCGCTGCTCAGCCCGGAGGGTGTGTTTCCACCGCGCACGAACATCACGATCAGCGGGAACCGCTTCACGGTCACGAGGCTGATCTCTCGACCGGGTTTGGTAAATGGGAGGCCGTCGTGTGTTGCGATGAATGAGCTGGCGATCAGCAATGACTCCGCGGTGGTGCTGAGCGGCAATGTGTTTCAGAGCGTGACGGCATCGTCAAGCGCCATTTACGTCGTTGAATCTTCTCTGAGGGTGTCGTGGCACTCCGTGTTTGCGGTGGTGGGCAACACGTTTCATATGGCTGGCGGTGACGGTACGCTGATACATCTTGAAGGGTCCAGCGAGTCCTCATCGCTGAGTGTACTGAACAACTCTGCCGTGGTGATCCGAGGCAATCTTGTGTCGAGGCCGGTGAAGCACTTCATTTTATTTTTCTGGGCTTCACGTGTGGAGTCTCTGTCGGCGGTTGTGTTTCAGGGCAACGACATGCAGGGAAGCTTGGTTGTGTTTTATTCAGCTTTTTCTTCCCACATTTACTACACCTCATGGCTGCAGTTGAGCGGCAACCTCTGCCGTGAATCCCCATCGGAAGCCTTTGCTGTTTTTAACCCCACGGTGAATCTCCGCGACTCCACGTTGACTGCGTCCGGCAACCAATTCATGTCCAACAATGGAGTGGCCAAAGCGCTGTGGATATTCTCAGAGTCAACCGATCCCACAAACGGAGCGA
>NW_903466.1:0-946 GCF_000209065.1 Trypanosoma cruzi | reverse complement strand
GAAACCTTGACCGCGGGACGGAATGCCTATGCGCTCTAAAAAAGTAAGCAGGAACTCACGGGAGAAGGATACATAATATAGCGGAAGCAAAATGCCACGAATAAAAAAGAACGGTGAAAAATTATATGGAGGGATATACATATGAAAATAGGCGTTGATCAACGTGTAGATATATCGATATGGGTATGAGCATAAAAACGATACTTTATTCATTGATGCATCTGTATAGATATGGATGTATCCCTTCGTTTCCCTAAAATTTGACAGATTGCTTGGTTTCCTGATTTATTGAATTGCCATTTTATTGGCTGCACATGTATGTAGATAGGCATTTAGATGTCAGTACTAATATCTATTCAGCGCTGTTGATATATATATATACTGCTACTATTCCTCGTGTCTTCTCAAATAAATACGAAGGTCCACACGCCAGCCACCATCGCAGAGCACGTCCGCCCAACGATCGGAGATGTGAAAGAGAGCCCGGCACCCGAAGTGGGAGCCGCAGCGGAGGCCGTGAAGCACACACCACCGCTACGCACCCGCCCCGGGGACAGTGTGGTGGCTCGATGATCCGTTGCCGCCAAGAATCAATAAAACAACAAATCACAGAACCAACCAAACATGGACGCTATAAATGAGAAAAGGAGAGGAGGGCAGCCTGCCAGGAGAAAATACGGCCTGCCGCATCTGCGAGGGGTCTCGTGCCTTCTCGCCGCGCGGAGATACCGCTGGGGCAGAGACCTTCCACTTCAAAGTGGAGACACATCAATATTTCCGTGAAGCACGGCTTCCCCACTTCTCCAATGTCTGCTCCATGCTTTTTTCTGGGCGCCTGCAGAGCCGGGCAGCGGAGTAAATGCCGACCTGCCTCTTCGCACAGCTCCGGTCGGCCGGTTTTCACAATGCCCGGTCGATGCCCGTGGCGTGCCGTGCGGTAGCGGGT
>NW_903465.1:0-946 GCF_000209065.1 Trypanosoma cruzi | reverse complement strand
GCGGGGGCGCCGCATTCCGCGTGCTGGACGGTGTGGGTCTCGTGGAGCTCGCCGCCGACTGCAGTCCTGCAATTTGGGCTCGACGCGACTCTGCCTGCCGGCGGAAGGACTCCAGTCCTTCCTCCGCCCCACGCAATTTCTGCCGCGCGTCGTCGCGCTCCGCCTCCGCCTTCGCCTTGGCTGCCGCAACTGCCTCGTACTCCTCGGCGGTGACAGTGTAGAGCGGGGGCGCCGCATTCCGCGTGCTGGACGGTGTGGGTCTCGTGGAGCTCGCCGCCGACTGCAGTCCTGCAATTTGGGCTCGACGCGACTCTGCCTGCCGGCGGAAGGAATCCAGTCCTTCTTCCGCCCCACGCAATTTCTGCCGCGCGTCGTCGCGCTCCGCCTCCGCCTTCGCCTTGGCTGCCGCAACTGCCTCGTACTCCTCGGCGGTGACAGTGTAGAGCGGGGGCGCCGCATTCCGCGTGCTGGACGGTGTGGGTCTCGTGGAGCTCGCCGCCGACTGCAGTCCTGCAATTTGGGCTCGACGCGACTCTGCCTGCCGGCGGAAGGACTCCAGTCCTTCTTCCGCCCCACGCAATTTCTGCCGCGCGTCGTCGCGCTCCGCCTCCGCCTTCGCCTTGGCTGCCGCAACTGCCTCGTACTCCTCGGCGGTGACAGTGTAGAGCGGGGGCGCCGCATTCCGCGTGCTGGACGGTGTGGGTTTCGCGGAGCTCGCCGCCGACTGCAGTCCTGCAATTTGGGCTCGACGCGACTCTGCCTGCCGGCGGAAGGACTCCAGTCCTTCTTCCGCCCCACGCAATTTCTGCCGCGCGTCGTCGCGCTCCGCCTCCGCCTTCGCCTTGGCTGCCGCAACTGCCTCGTACTCCTCGGCGGTGACAGTGTAGAGCGGGGGCGCCGCATTCCGCGTGCTGGACGGTGTGGGTTTCGCGGAGCTCGCCGCCGA
>NW_903464.1:0-946 GCF_000209065.1 Trypanosoma cruzi | reverse complement strand
TCTACGCCGCTGGCGCCGTGACCGCTGCTGGGAGCACGCTGAGCTTTGTGGGCAACCGAGCGCTGCTGCCGCGGATGCTGTCGCTGAGCCTGTCGCTTGCGGCTGGGGCGCATGTGAGGGTGGCGTGCAACGACGCTGGTGGACGTGCCCTGTCGACGGCGGAGGAGTACGCAGCGGCTGGTTTTGGCGACGCTGGGCGCATCGACGTTGCTGGGTGCGGCGACTGCGACAGGGACACGCACTGCTACGCTCCCGGGACGGCGTCGGCGAGCATGAGGAACGGTGTGTGCGTGTGCTTTTGCGGCAGCGGCGGGTACGGCGAGGCGTGCGTGCCTGTGGGAGCTCCCGCGCTGCCGCCTGCTGTGAGCACTGCGTCGAGTGTGTTGTTCCGCGAGGGCGTGACGGTTCAGTCGGTGTTCGTTGTGCCTGCCGGCGCGAGCGAGGTGGCGCTGCGCCACGTTGTGCTGGACGGCGTGAGTCCGGTGCTCTACGTGCCGTGGATGGCGCGAGACGGCGTGCGGATTGTTGTGCAGAACGTGTCGCTGCTGAACGGTGCCGTGCTGTACGTGATGGGCGGTGGAGCGTTGCGCGGTGCGGTGGCGGCGGGGAGCGACGAGGGCGGGCCGGTGGAGCTGTCCGTGTGCGATGTGGAGGCGCTGAACGGTGCGCTTGTGCTGAGCGGCACGTTCCCTGCGGGGTCAGTGCTGACGGTGACGGACTCCCTGCTGGTTGCCGCGAGGCCGACGCCGCTTGTGTATCTTCCCGGCTCGCGGTCCTCGCCGTACGCACCGGTGCTGGTGCTGTCGGGCCTGCGGCTCGTGCGGTCCGTGCTGGTTGTGTCCGGCGTTGCTCTCGTGACCGTGATGACTGGTGGGCGAACGGTGGTGGTGGACGGCGCTGTGCTGGAGCTTGTCGGTGGCGGTGTCGCACTGGACGCGGCTGTGTT
>NW_903463.1:0-946 GCF_000209065.1 Trypanosoma cruzi | reverse complement strand
CTGTTTCATAATAGCGTTAGTTGAAAGGAGTTGTGTTCCACAACGGCTTTCAATTTTGATGAGGGGTCCTTCGCGGCACTTGGGACCGTGTACAAAAAACCCCCCCCCCCCTCCCAGGCCACACTGGGGAGGGGTCAGGGTCCGGGACGTCGGCCCCGGGATAGCGCCGTGGACGGCGTCAGGGGGCGGAAAAGACGCACATGGCGAGTGTGGAACAGCAAATGCAGCCGAGTGTGCGAGCAAGGCAAAAACACCGGAAAACACAGGAAGAAGCGCGGCATACGCGGAAAAAAGGCGAATAAACGGAACGAGACGGAGAAAACACAAAACAAAACAAAGATGCAGGCAATAGCAGCCATGAAGCGAAAATGAGGGGGCCCGAAGGAGGTGGCGGACACGCAACGTGGGGGGGGGGGGGCAGCCGCACGAGGGGGTACGGGGCTATATATATATGGGTATATATATATAGGGGTATATGGATATGGCGGACAGACCCACAAAAAAAAAAAAAAAAGGGGTCCGTAGACCACGGTCAAAAGAAATTGACCAAACATAACCGCCAGAGGCGGGTTGGAAGCTTCGCGTACCAATATAGTACAGAAACTGTATCAATAATTTTTTTTTTTTTTTTTTTCGTGAATGGTGCCCCGACCTGATCGCACCGATTCTGTGACCAACTACATGGCCTCCATTTCCACACCACACCCCCACCACACTCCCCATAAAAGTTATTAACCCCCATACCCATTGTAAAAACGTACCCTGCCCGCCAAACAAGTAAAAGCAAAAGCAAAACAATGATCCGAACCAACCCGGGCGGGAGGGATAAGGAAGAGAAAAAACAGTCATCCTGTACCCTCTTGGGCGTCATATTCCACAAGTATAGAAGAAGCCCCTCTTGAATCCTTTGGCTTTGGTACGGCGACTGTGGGTATTATAACAAAAA
>NW_903462.1:0-946 GCF_000209065.1 Trypanosoma cruzi | reverse complement strand
TCCGCTGCTTGAGGAATTTTCGCGAGCTCTTGCCCACACGGGTGCTGCACTCGGCTGATCGTTTTCGAGCGGCTGCTGCATCACACGTTGTGGTCCAACTTTTTGTTTCCAATTGTGAATGGTGGGAGTCAGAGGCACTCTCTGTCAATATCTGTTTGCGTGTTCACACACTGGACACCAAACAACCCTGAATTATCCGCTGCTTGGAGGAATTTCGCGAGCTCTTGCCCACACGGGTGCTGCACTCGGCTGATCGTTTTCGAGCGGCTGCTGCATCACACGTTGTGGTCCAAATTTTTGTTTCCGATTGTGAATGGTGGGAGTCAGAGACACTCTCTGTCAATATCTGTTTGCGTGTTCACACACTGGACACCAAACAACCCTGAACTATCCGCTGCTTGGAGGAATTTCGCGAGCTCTTGCCCACACGGGTGCTGCACTCGGCTGATCGTTTTCGAGCGGCTGCTGCATCACACGTTGTGGTCCAAATTTTTGTTTCCGATTGTGAATGGTGGGAGTCAGAGGCACTCTCTGTCAATATCTGTTTGCGTGTTCACACACTGGACACCAAACAACCCTGAATTATCCGCTGCTTGGAGGAATTTCGCGAGCTCTTGCCCACACGGGTGCTGCACTCGGCTGATCGTTTTCGAGCGGCTGCTGCATCACACGTTGTGGTCCAACTTTTTGTTTCCAATTGTTAATGGTGGGAGTCAGAGGCACTCTCTGTCAATATCTGTTTGCGTGTTCACACACTGGACACCAAACAACCCTGAATTATCCGCTGCTTGGAGGAATTTCGCGAGCTCTTGCCCACACGGGTGCTGCACTCGGCTGATCGTTTTCGAGCGGCTGCTGCATCACACGTTGTGGTCCAAATTTTTGTTTCCGATTGTGAATGGTGGGAGTCAGAGACACTCTCTGTCAATATCTGTTTGCGTGTTCA
>NW_903461.1:0-946 GCF_000209065.1 Trypanosoma cruzi | reverse complement strand
ATACATGGTTTGGGCACCGCGACACGGTCGCTTTGCGACGGCTGCGCAATGGCATACGGCAGATCGAGAAGCAGCAGCAGGGCAACAAAAAGACACCGTGACGCCGCACAAGAACGCTGCTCTCGCGGCCACACCGCCATGCCCGCTGCCATAAGACTGTCTTGCTGTGTAGCTTGTGGCTTCCTGCAGGAGAAACAGAGAAGGAAATAAAATGGTGCAAAGAGGAAAGGAAAGGAATCAGCCGTGTCGGCAAGTGCCGCAGAGAACACACGAGCGTCAGCGACAAAAGTGCCGCCAAACACATGTGGAGACAGCCCGGCACAAGCAACGGTGTGGGTGGTCATGCACACCGTCCCTCACAACGTCGCGGTCGCCCACACCACTGCACAATACATCACGGCGACGCCGCCTGCGCGTGCCGGGCAGCTGTCTGCATCCGTCCCACGGCAGCTGGACAGCCAGCGCACCCAACACGCACAGCCACCACTCGGCCGCACTCGGGCGTCAACACGCTCGCGCCCTCTTCAGGAGCACAGCGAAGAGACGGCGGGGAGCAGCAGTCAGAAGCAAGACACCCGGCACGCAGGCAGCCTCGGTGCACTCACACGCACACAAACGGGACATCACTACCACCCCGGAAGGAGAAGGCACAAGCGCGCATGCAGCACAGCGGGGAACACGCGGCGCAGCCACAATTCCCCACGGCCCCACCGGCTCCGCAGCAGCGCTGCCTCTCCTTCGCATCCCTCACAGCCCAGGCACTCGCAACAGGCAGCAGCCGACGCAGCCCACTGCCACGGACGCCGCTCACAGCTCCCGCGCAGCGTCACGGGGATCCACGGTGCCGCCTCCTCTGTCCCGGCTCCTTTTTCCCTGTTTTTGTTATTTCCTATTCTCCAGTTTCCACCAACAAAAATTAAAAGTTGTGCAAAAACACAGAGAAAAA
>NW_903460.1:0-946 GCF_000209065.1 Trypanosoma cruzi | reverse complement strand
ATGGTAAAATTAAATTTATAAAATTATCTGGCGGCTATCGGTTCCCTAATCCCCTACAGCCGTGGTCATACCAAAAATCATACGGTAGAAAAGTGTCGTAAAAAAGTGTATTCGTTTTATCAGGATACATATTAATTTAAATAGCCAGCCCTCCTCGCGATCATCCCCTCCACAGGCTCCTAGAAAATAACAGCGGAAGTCCATAGAACCATCACAATACTGAATGTGGGAAGCGGGGTCGCCACGGGAGTGTGGGAACGTCATGCACTACACTCGGCGATGCAGTCACAAAGCAGGTGCTTACACCACCACGGCCACCAGCACCCACGAGCCCAGCATGGGGTGGCAGAGGATGCCACTGCAGCCAGCGGCGAGCACCGCAGTGTCCCTCACGGCCACCTGAAGACAAATGTCCCGGTGACGCGTGTGCCGGCGGGGAGACTGTCGACGGTGCGGCACGGGTCATCCGCATGGGGATCGTCCAGCAGCTCGTTGCTGTGCGCAGGCGGAACACCCGGCGCGTTCGCGATGGTGATGTGTGGATGAACATTTTCGCAGGGGACCTCTCCCTCGTTGCGCACCGCGATCGCCGTCCCCTTCGAATCAGACGCAACGCTCGTCAGCGTGAGCTCAATGGACTCGCCCAGCAGCCCCACCAGCTGCCGCAGCAGGACAGGGTCCTTGCAGGCGTCACGACCCAGGTACAGCGTCGTCACATGGAAGGCCTTCTGCACCTTCTTGCCGTCCAGCATCTCTGGCGGCACAAGCTCGAGAACCCTCTCGGGTGACGCAATCTGAATTGCGGCATACTCCACGTGGCGGGGGAAACAGCACAGAAAAGACTCGCAGGCGTTCGCCATGTCGAGTGTCTAAATTTCGGGTATGTCCGTCAAACCACGTGCGGAAAGATCAGCCCAAACGCGCCGTGCAATGGTGGCAGTGTCGT
>NW_903459.1:0-946 GCF_000209065.1 Trypanosoma cruzi | reverse complement strand
GCTCCACCGCATGCACACACGGCGAGAGCGGTCCGTCGTGTCTGCACCCCTCACGGAGAGTACGCACACACACACACGAGAATAGATGCAGCACACACAGCAGCCCAAAAGGCCAAAGCAACAATAAAGGGAAAGATATCCCCGCACACCACGAGAATTGTTGGTCCACGGGAAGTGCAGCCAATATTCATCACAAAAACAGTTCAGTTGCATTGGGCCTTAGTTCATATTCGGCGCACACCACTTCATGCACGCACAGCCACCACCGCAGCAGCAGCAGCACGCGTCACAGGAAGATGCAAGAGCAAAAAGGGGAGGTGGTGTGGGGGGCCACGGTACTGATGTCGCCGTCGCCAGTTGGTGCTGTTCCAATCGATTCGTCGTTAGTAGTTGCGGGCTATACTTGCGTTTCGCCGCCAGCAAGACCTTCATGTTGCGTTCCTTCCTTCGGTACCGCGTCACCAGATGGCTGGTTATTGCTGGAATGGAGCTCCCCAGCGGGTTCCTTTTCCGGAGTCAAAGTCGAAGTACTTCCACTCGTAGAGGGAGATGAAGGTTCGGTTTGTTGGTGACCGACAGGTGACCGACTGTTTGTGGCACCTGCGCTGCACGCGGCTTCCTCCTTTGGTGAGTCCACTTTTTGATCCGTCGCGCCTGATATCCCTCGTCCCTCTGCTGGCGTTGATAACGCCTTCGATGCTGCCTGTTTCCCTGTGCCTTCCGGCTCCCCCGTCACCGGTCGTGCTGCTTGTGGTGCGTGGCTCTCGTTGGGGGCAAGTCAGCAGTGTCGCTGCTCTCCACACCAGTCACTTCTTCCTTCACGGTTGTGCCGCCATCACCTCGGCTGCCGATACAACGTGAGACCTGGTTGTAGCGGGTCCTGCGCTGCATCGGGGTCCTCCTCAACACGGGATACATCCTTCTTGGGGCCATTTAAAGCCCCACC
>NW_903458.1:0-946 GCF_000209065.1 Trypanosoma cruzi | reverse complement strand
AAAAACAACAACAACAAAAAAAACCAGTGTCACAATGGAGACTGTGAACCGCCACGCTACGCGACAGCACCAAAGTACTCCTTGGACTTTTCGGGATCCGGCTTCATCGTCTTGTCACCGGGCTTCCAGTTGGCGGGGCACACCTCGCCATGCTTCTCCACGAACTGGAACGCCTTCACAAGGCGAAGGGCCTCGTCCACGTCGCGGCCAACGGGGAGGTCGTTGACGGTGATCTGCCGCAGGTTCTGCTTCGGGTCGATGATGAAAAGGCCACGGTACGCCACGCCATCCTCCTCCTTCAGCACACCATACGACTTCATGATGCACTTGGTCTTGTCGGCAAGAATGGGGATGTTCATCTGGCCAAGTCCGCCACGCTTGCGCTCAATGCTTGTCCAGGCCAGATGGGAGTACTCGCTGTCCATGGAGCAGGCAAGCACCTCGCAGCCAATGTCAGAGAACTCCTTCACACGGTCCGAGAATTGGCAGATCTCTGTGGGGCAGACGAAGGTGAAGTCCATCGGGTAGAAGAAGAGCACCAGCCACTTGCCCTTGTAGGAGGTGAGAGCCACCTTCTTGAAGGTGCCGTTGGGCATCAGCGCCGTCTCATTGAAGTCGGGCGCCGGGTGGTTGAGCTTTGCGTCTCCGCAGGACATTGTCTTGGAAAAATAAAAGGTTGGTTTTTGTGTTGCTTATTGTGGTTACTGAGTAGTATCTGGCAATTGCGCGGCAAAAACAACAACAGATAACATGAGAGAATAAAGACAGAGAGAACAGAGTGGTGCTGACGCGCGTCAGTGTCTCCGTCAAAAACGGCAGTGGGAGAGCTCTTCACCCATTCTTCATCGGGCTTCGTGGCCGTGTGGGTCTGCAGCCACAGCGAAGCGACAGGGGGAGAAGACACGATGAGAAAAGAGGCACATGAAGCGGACATAGCCGGTTGTGT
>NW_903457.1:0-946 GCF_000209065.1 Trypanosoma cruzi | reverse complement strand
GCTCGCCAACGCCATCGGAGAAAGCAGGCCGACTTTTCACGTATTTAATTCCACCTTGCGCGCAGGTATTTTCTTCACATGTTCTGTTGGGCACTCAAACAGCGAGGTGTCCGGAAATATGCGTGCGTGGAATTCTTCCCGCCATGTGAACTGCGGACAACACCGCGGGGCTGCCACTTTGACTCCGCAGAGTTGTTGCGTCTCTTTGCGGGGTTGGCAGGGAAATTCCATGCCTCCTGTTACTGCTGGTTTGTCCTCAAATGTTGTCACTCCATGCGAATAATGTGCTTCAGCGAGTGAGGGGATGGTTGGGTTTGTGTGCACTCTGATTCTGTTTGCTACTTTTTGCTGGCAAACAAAACCTGATTGGTGGGAAAATGGAGCGGGGCGATGCATGGCTGCGTCTCGCCCATCGTTCACTGCACGATGGTGTGGTGCACGCTGTGGTGTTGCCTCTGCGATGTGACTGCGGTTTCCTGTGCGGCAATGGTGGTGGGTGGAGGGGAGTGTTGATCCTCGGCGGGACGGTGGGATCGTGCCTCCTTTATTTTTCTTTTGTGAAGGTGTGCACTTATTTTTTGTGTCAGTGATGGGGCAAAGCGACGGACAACGTGGATAAAACAAAATAAAAAAGGGCGATAGTGTGGCGGTATGTTGGGGTTGGTTGCACGCCTCGCGTTGCTGCGGGGCGGTGGGCCTTGGCTGCCTCACCGACAGGCGTTGCAGTGCGGCTGCATGGCGCACCGACCACCGAGCCGTGCGAGTGCCACGCCTAACGCCGTTAGGACTGCGGGACGGAACAGCCGCGAGTGTCCTTTGGAGCCAGCGGCGCCTGCTGGCCGCAGTTGGGCGGTGCGACTGGGATGCTTCACCGCACGGGTGTTGTGGTGGCACCTCGCCGTGGCTCTTGTGATGGTTCCGACGCTGCAGCTCGACGTGTGGCCGG
>NW_903456.1:0-946 GCF_000209065.1 Trypanosoma cruzi | reverse complement strand
ACCATTTCACAATCGGAAACAAAAATTCAGACCACAACGTGTGATGCAGCAGCCGCTCGAAAGCGATCAGCCGAGTGCAGCACCCTTGTGGGCAAGAGCTCGCGAAATTCCTCCAAGCAGCCGACAATTCAGGGTTGTTTGGTGTCCAGTGTGTGAACACGCAAACAGATATTGACAGAGAGTGCCTCTGACTCCCACCATTCATAATCGGAAACAAAAATTTAGACCACAACGTGTGATGCAGCAGCCGCTCGAAAACGATTAGCCGAGTGCAGCACCCGTGTGGGCAAGAGCTCGCGAAATTCCTCCAAGCAGCGGATAGTTCAGGGTTGTTTGGTGTCCAGTGTGTGAACACGCAAACAGATATTGACAGAGACTGCCTCTGACTCCCACCATTCATAATCGGAAACAAAAATTTAGACCACAACGTGTGATGCAGCGACCGCTCAAAAACGATTAGCCGAGTGCAGCACCCGTGTGGGCAAGAGCTCGCGAAATTCCTCCAAGCAGCGGATAATTCAGGGTTGTTTGGTGTCCAGTGTGTGAACACGCAAATAGATATTGACAGAGAGTGCCTCTGACTCCCACCATTCACAATCGGAAACAAAAATTCAGACCACAACGTGTGATGCAGCAGCCGCTCGAAAACGATCAGCCGACTGCAGCACCCGTGTGGGCAAGAGCTCGCGAAATTCCTCCAAGCAGCCGACAATTCAGGGTTGTTTGGTGTCCAGTGTGTGAACACGCAAACAGATATTGACAGAGAGTGTCTCTGACTCCCACCATTCACAATCGGAAACAAAAATTCAGACCACAACGTGTGATGCAGCAGCCGCTCGAAAGCGATCAGCCGAGTGCAGCACCCTTGTGGGCAAGAGCTCGCGAAATTCCTCCAAGCAGCGGATAGTTCAGGGTTGTTTGGTGTCCAGTGCATGAACACGCAAAC
>NW_903455.1:0-946 GCF_000209065.1 Trypanosoma cruzi | reverse complement strand
GCGGTCCTTGACGCTGCCACCGGGGTTGAGGAATTCACACTTTGCAACCACATCGCAGCACACGCCGTGTTTCTTCGGCACGTGATTGAGTCGGATGCAGGGGGTGGAGCCGATGGCGTCGAGGACGGTGTCAAGAATGCATGTTCGCCTGTCGGGCACTTCCTTTTTGTTGTTTACTGCTGAGGGGTTCTGAGCCATGATTTGGACGTCTTCTCTACCATTCGGGATCACAAACAATAACAACAACAGGGTGAAGAGAAAGGACAAGTGGTGAAAGCAGCCATTTCGTGGCGGTGCTGGGGGTTGCCGCTCCCCTCTCCTAGAAAGCGCGGGCGCGAGTCACGCAAATATTCGCCCGGGCCGCTGACCAGACACCAGACTTTTCCATAAAAATAAAATGGGACGGGAAGGAAGGGGTGGTGGAGAGACAGTGACTTCGCCGCGTCCTCGTTGTTCGCTCCAATTATATATACATGTATTCGGCTGGCCGCCACCGTGACGTGCTGCAGACTCTGCGGAGTGGAGATATTATTAGTTACGAGGTGGCTGAGTTCAAGTTCCTCCAACCACAAGACCCCGCCGCAGGGTTGGAGTCAAAAAAGGGGGTTAGACGGCAAAAACAATAAAATTCATCCTGCCGTCATCGGTTCCTTGACTCCTCCCATCGCGGTCTTCCAAGGAACCCTAAGATGGGAAAGGACCGCACAGAAACATATTCGTCTTATCAG
Organism: Trypanosoma cruzi; assembly: GCF_000209065.1. NCBI lineage: Eukaryota > Euglenozoa > Kinetoplastea > Trypanosomatida > Trypanosomatidae > Trypanosoma > Trypanosoma cruzi. Next base: position 218 of record NW_903455.1, on the reverse strand, counting down.
AACAAATTAAATTAGGTCGCCCGCATTCTCGCGGACATTCTTTTCGCACGCCCCCAATAATAAAAACACACACACCAAACATATTCAAGAAAAACACATTCAAAAAAAAAATAAGATAAATAGGAAATAAAAAATAAAAAAACATCGCGCTCCTCCCCTTTGCTTTGCCCTTCCTCTCGGATCCAAAGCAGGGCATGCATCATCGGTTCACCACTGGG
>NW_903454.1:0-946 GCF_000209065.1 Trypanosoma cruzi | reverse complement strand
CGCCGCATGCATGACGTGTGGTTTCGTCGCTCGCAATGTGTTTTTCCTCCCGCAAACAAACAAAAGGATGGCCACGGCGCAGCTCCACTCAGGGAGGCAAATCGAGGCAGACACGGGTGGGAACCAGGCGCCATACAAAATAATAATAAAAGAGGGGCGGGGCAATAACTCCTCCAAGCCTCGGAATCGTGCAATGTGCATCCCTCTTCTTCCACATTGAGGACCTCCTCGACAGAACAAATGCGACAGACACATGTGCCGCACAATATCTTTCGCTGCCCCGCGTTCCATCTTAATTCCCATGCCTGCCACGGCGGTGGTGCCTGCGTTACATCGGGGATGACTCCAAAATATCAGGCAGCATGCCGTGGGGAGTGGATGCTTGACAAACGTGCCCGCGTTATTGCCCAACACAAAATGACATCAAAAAGAAAAAGACATCCGCGGCTCAAGCTACCCGTGTGTGGCCGCAGTAAAGCAAACACTGAGACACATGTGGAGCGACGCAAAAGAAAAAAAGAGAAGGAAGAAATAGTGAAATAATCCACAGAAGTACATCGATACATATATGCATACACAAAGTAATACATCAATCCGCATAATTCTTCGTTCCTTCTCTCGTTGTTCCTTCTACACAACACCAGAAGTATAAGGAGCGGCAGGCATGCCCTCCCACAGTCATCGTGCAACAGGAGGGAGAGTCACTGCAGGCACCCGCACAAAAATAGAAACAAACCAACAAAAACCAACAATCAATGACGCGGTCGGGGCGGAGTCCGATGGGTGGCTGCGCAGCCGCACAGCCGTGGCCCCCACGCCCTCCCTCATTTCAGCCAGCAACGCGCACTCACAACCTCCAGGAGGTGACGCGTCACAGAAGGGCTTCATCGATTGTTTTCCCTAACGCTTTCCTGAATGCATTCTATGGCCCGCACACCAGCCACCG
>NW_903453.1:0-946 GCF_000209065.1 Trypanosoma cruzi | reverse complement strand
GAAAAAAAATTTAGACCACGACGTGTGATGCAGCAGCCGCTCGAAAACGATCAGCCGAGTGCAGCACCCGTGTGGGCAAGAGCTCGCGAAATTCCTCCAAGCAGCGGATAATTCAGGGTTGTTTGGCGTCCAGTATGTGAACACGCAAACAGATAGTGACAGAGAGCGTCTCTGACCCCCACCATTCATAATTTGAAACAAAAATTTAGACCACGACGTGTGATGCAGCAGCCGCTCGAAAACGATCAGCCGAGTGCAGCACCCGTGTGGGCAAGAGCTCGCGAAATTCCTCCAAGCAGCGGATAATTCAGGGTTGTTTGGTGTCCAGTGTGTGAACACGCAAACAGATAGTGACAGAGAGCGTCTCTGACCCCCATCATTCATAATTGGAAACAAAAATTTAGACCACAACGTGTGATGTAGCAGCCGCTCGAAAACGATCAGCCGAGTGCAGTACCCGTGTGGGCAAGAGCTCGCGAAATTCCTCCAAGCAGCGGATAGTTCAGGGTTGTTTGGTGTCCAGTGTGTGAACACGCAAACAGATAGTAACAGAGAGTGCCTCTGACTCCCACCATTCACAATCGGAAACAAAAATTTAGACCACGACGTGTGACGCAGCGGCCGCTCGAAAACGATCAGCCGAGTGCAGCACCCGTGTGGGCAAGAGCTCGCGAAATTCCTCCAAGCAGCGGATAATTCAGGGTTGTTTGGTGTCCAGTGTGTGAACACGCAAACAGATATTGACAGAGAGTGCCTCTGACCCCCATCATTCATAATCGGAAACAAAAATTTAGACCACGACATGTGATGTAGCAGCCGCTCGAAAACGATCAGCCGAGTGCAGCACCCGTGTGGGCAAGAGCTCGCGAAATTCCTCCAAGCAGCGGATAATTCAGGGTTGTTTGGTGTCCAGTGTGTGAACACGCAAACAGATATTGACAGAGAG
>NW_903452.1:0-946 GCF_000209065.1 Trypanosoma cruzi | reverse complement strand
GATAAAATATTTATATTCTATTGACCACTCACGTGACATTTTGTACTCAGTTAGGATTTGGAATATTATTACTTAAGAAGTGGCAGAATTTGGGGTCCTCCAGCCTCAAGACCCCGCCGCGTGGTGGGAATCAAAAGGGGGTGGGTGCGATGGCAAAATAAAAAACAAACATTATCTTGCCGCCATCGGTTCCCTGCCCCCACTAAAGTCGTGTTCTTCCCAAAAAGATTCATACGGTAGGAAAAGTGTCGTAAAGAAGTGTATATTCGTTCTATCAGGATGTATACAGTAATTGAGTTAGCCAGCTCTCCCGCGATCATTCTCTTCACAAGCTCCTACAACAGTGTGGGATAAACAATATGCACGCATACACAGAAGTAACGACAAGGGCGGTGAAGCTTTTCTCCGCTCCCGTTATAAAAATTCTCTTTTTTTTTTTTTTTTTTTTTTCAACTCTATTTCGGCGCCAGCCCAACCAGTTTTTTCCCCCACTCTACAATGCGATCTGCCTCCTCCACATCCCAGCCGTAAGGCAGCAGCGACTCAATGGTCTGGTTGCCGCACTCCACAAAGTAGGAACTAACAGGTTCAGTTCGGTTTGTTCTTTTCAGCGGCTCAACAAGCCTTAATTCCTCGACATCACACATCGCACAGTGCAAAGTCGTTTGCGGCCCCTCCCCCCACGACTTTAGAAAGAGGAGAGAGGCATACTGGTAGATGCGTTGGATCCACTCCCTAGTCATAAGATCCCTCGAGAAGTTTGTCCCGACACAGCCGGGGTGAAGAGAACACGCAGGAATCTTGTGATGTCGCGCAATGTGGTGAGCGTGGTAAATATTAAGCAATTTACTTGTTCCATAGCGAACAAAAGCACAACCCAATGTATTCCGCTTTAGCGGACCCGTTGAACCCAATTCGCCCTGATTGATTTGTTCAACGGCATCCA
>NW_903451.1:0-946 GCF_000209065.1 Trypanosoma cruzi | reverse complement strand
TCCTTGAACTTAATGCATCCTTTCTTTTTGGGCAGCAGAACAACAACGAGTCTGCCGCTACATCTACTTCAGGTTCTTCACTCTCACCTAGTTCTGAGCCACAGGATAAAAACGAAGCTGCCACCAAATCGGGTTTAGTTGCTCATCTTCACTCCCCTCTTGATGCACCTTTTAATCGTACGGAACTGCTTGCTGCGCTACGTAATGCGCCGTATGGCAAGGCCCCGGACCGGATGAAGTCTACAGTGAGGCACTGCGACATATTTCGTCAAAGGGGCTCCGATTCCTTCTTCGTTGCATTAACCACAGCTGGACGACCGGTACGATTCCGGCTGAGTGGGGACGCGCTACCATCGTCCACTCTTAAAACCCGGTAAGTCGCCGGAACTGCTTGAGTCATATCGACCCATCAGCCTTACTTCCATTGTGAGTAAGGTTGCTGAGAAAATGGTACTGAAGAGATTGCTTTGGGTGTGGACGCCGCACCCCCACCAGTATGCATATCGTAGTGTGCGTACTACGACGATGCAGCTGGCACACCTGATACACAAAGTGGAGCATAATAGAAATCACTATTTCCAAGTGAGCCTTCCCAAGAAGAGCGGTATTGGCAATCAACTCCGCCACAGACCCCATCGGACTCTGCTGGTGTTGGTTGATTTCAACAAGGCTTTTGACTCCATAGACCATCGAGTCCTCAGTCGCTTGCTGGCTAATATTCCGGGGGTGGATTGTAGAAGGTGGCTTAGAAACTTTCTATGTGGTCGCTACGCGAAGACACGAGTTGGCCACAGACAAAGCGATCGGCGTCCCATGCTGCGAGGAGTTCCTCAGGGGTCCGTGCTGGGACCATATTTGTTCTCCCTTTACGCACACCCACTTCTCAATCTGCTGAACAGCTTTGCGGGTGTCACAGCAGACATGTATGCGGACGACCTCTATTATC
>NW_903450.1:0-946 GCF_000209065.1 Trypanosoma cruzi | reverse complement strand
GTGTGTGTGCGCTGGTAGTCCCACGCTTCGGCTTTTTGTTTTGTTTTTCTTTTTGATTTTGTGGTTGAGTGCACCCATTCCGCGGCTGCGTGTGTGTGTGTGTGATGATATGAGTAATTTGCGTGTGTGCTTATCTGCCTCTCTCTGCCGTTGCTTTCTTCAGACTCTCTTGTGGCGCACAGCTGCTCTGAAAGTATAGGCGCTGACAAACACACACACACATGCACACACATGCCGTGCTTAAAACGCTGAGAATGCACGCACGCACAGGATTGTGGCTGCCGAGGCCCTCGCGAGGGGGAAAAAACCTGCATTTTTTTTTTTTGACATGTTGCTCGGTGTGTGCTGACGCGTGAAGAATAACAACACGCCCCAATAAGCAGAAAAGAAGTAAAACAAAATGGCGCTGAGCGGCACACCGGTAAGCCAAAAATACGCAATCACCAATAAAAAAGCCGGCGATCACCCAGCAGGCACATCAAGCGTCCTCAAAACCAACCTGGAACAGACAAAAAAAAAGAGGCAATCATAGAAAACAAAGATCCCCGCCCCCAAACAGGAAAAACATTAAAGAAAACGCGATTCTTTTTTTTGTCCTTACTGCCGGGGTTGGCCGCCGCAAGAAATAAAAAATGGTAGGGCGGTGGCCCCGGACGCTAGATACAGGACGACGTGTCGAATTATCCAAGTTGCAGCGGCTTCCCCGGACGTTAGATACGGGACGACGTGTCGAATTATCCAAGTTGCAGCGGCTGCCCCGGACGTTAGATACAGCACGACGTGTCGAATTATCCAAGTTGCAGCGGCTGCCCCGGACGTTAGATACAGCACGACGTGTCGAATTATCCAAGCTGCAGCGGTGGCCTCGGGCGTTAGATATATGACGACTTACAGTAGTAACAACGCTGCGGCTGCGCATCCTAAACACGTCTTTTTCGTTTTCCAG
>NW_903449.1:0-946 GCF_000209065.1 Trypanosoma cruzi | reverse complement strand
CCAACAACACTGTAGGTGCCGTTAACGACGACTGGCTGTGGTACGCAGCACAGCCGTGGCCCCTCAAGCACCGCATATTTACTAATTCCACGTGGCGTACGTCACATGGCGGCGTAATTGATCATACGGCTCGCACTGGATGAACGGTCGAACAGGCTCAGAGCATCTGAGCGGGTGTCACCGGCCATAGGCTGCGATGGCGGCGCGGGTGGTCGGTACGACGACGCAGCGGTGGTGCCTGAGGCGTACGACGATGACGCCATTTCGTGTGGCTTCTGCGTCTCTTCGTCGCTCTCCTCGTCATCGCGCAGCAGCGCCTCCAGCACACCACGCCGCGGCTCGCGCAGCTCCTGCCAGTGGCGGTCCTCCGCATACCACACAACGACGCTGTACACAGTGACCGCAAGCAGCACGGCGGTCAGCAGCAGCACGATAGCCGCGTACGCCCCCGCACCGCCATCGCTCGGCGCAAGGTGGTTCGCCGCGCTGACCAGGCACAGCACAGCAAGGAGCACAAGGCTCGCCGTGTGCATCACCGTCAGGAAGGCCGAGCGCATCATGTTCATGAAGGCAACCACGCCCGCACCCGCAAGCAGCACAGCCGCCATGCAGAAGTACTGGACGTGGCAGCCTCCCACGGGCGAGTGCACAGCCGCAATCAGGCACACCACACACAGCACCGACAGCTGGAACACGCACCAGTACACGTGGCTGTCCCTCATGTTCGTCAGCATGCCGCCGTACATCCGCTGCTGCGCCGCGGGGTGCCAATACCCGACGGGGTACAGCAGGCGCTCGTGCAGCGGCTTCCTCGAAAACTGCCAGTACCTCTCGAAGCTCGCGCCCGTGTGGCGGGCAATCAAGTAGCACACGCCAGCAGGGAATGCCGCACCGCACAGCACGCCAACAACACCAATCACGCGGTGCTGCACGCGGGCGCCGGGCA
>NW_903448.1:0-946 GCF_000209065.1 Trypanosoma cruzi | reverse complement strand
CGACAGGAAGTACGGCAGCGCAACGGTGCTCGCACGCTCCTGCGCCGAGGCACATGGCATCCTCGCAAAAACGCCGAGTGCCTGCATCTCCAGGATGGAGCCCAGCCCGCCGGTCACCACCACGGCAACAGCCGCCGCACCCGCAACAACGCCGGTGATCGCCGAGAGGGCGCTGGCAGCGGCGGGCAGCGTGTTCGACCTGATCGTGAAGGACCCAAGCAGCACACCCTTGCAGCCGCCGGACACCGCCACAGCGTCGCAGCGAATGACTATCGTCTCGTCGGCAACAATGAAGTAACCGCGGTGCACGGGCACAGCCAGCTCCAGGACGGTGGACGGATTCGTCGCGTTGCGCACCCACGTCGTGTTGCTCAGCATCGCTCCCCACGGACCGCCAAACCCGCTCGGCTGCACCGTCGACACCGGCACGAAGCTCAGGTGCGTGCCGAGCTGCGGGTCGCGTGCCCACCGAAACGGCGGCGGCAGCGCCACCATCAGCCGCGTCGGGACGGCGCTCCCACCGCCGCGGATGTCGTTCTGCGTCAGGCTCCCACCAGCCGCCGTCGTCGTCACGGCGAGTGTCGGGCACGCCACGTCGCTCCACCATAGCGTGCTGCTCACCGACGCCGTCGGGGTCCGCGTGGGCGGCAGCGCCGTCGTCTCCGTCACCTGCAGGGTCTCCGTCGGCCCGTACTGCGTCAGACTGTAGTGCGTCCTGCTCAGGCTCGGCGTCCAAGTTGGTGTCAGCGTCAGGCTGCGCGTCTCCGTCAGCGTCGCCGTGTGGCTCAGCAGCGGCATGCCGGGCGTGCGGTTGCACCCGTCCACGTGCGGCAGGTACACCGGCAGGCAGTCGCGCCCGTACCCGCCCTCAGCACAGCGGCAGCGGCACGACCTCGACATCGCCCTCGTCGCAGCTGCAAAGCAGCGCACGTCGGCGTCGCACACG
>NW_903447.1:0-946 GCF_000209065.1 Trypanosoma cruzi | reverse complement strand
CCAGTACACGTGGCTGCCCCTCATGTTCGTCAGCATGCCACCGTACATCCGCTGCTGCGCCGCGGGGTACCAATACCCGACGGGATACAGCAGGCGCTCGTGCAGCGGCTTCCTCGAAAACTGCCAGTACCTCGTAAAGCTCGCGCCCGTGTGGCGAGCAATTAAGTAGCACACGCCAGCAGGGAACGCCACACCGTACAGCACGCCAACGACACCAACCACGCGGTGCCGCACGCGGGCGCCGGGCATCGCCAGTGCGAGCACGGAGCCGAAAAAGATGCCGAGGTGCATCGCGTGCGCCACAACGTACGTCAGGCTCGGGAAGCGCATCGCCGCCCACGCACTCGCCGCGTCCACGCCGCGCCACCGCTGGAAGGCGGCCGTCACACCGCAGTGCACGCAGCCGAACACAGCGGCGAGCAGCGCATTGCCCACCACCATCCACAGCGGGTCAAGGGCAGCGAACACCGACAGGAAGTACGGCAGCGCAACGGTGCCCGCACGCTCCTGCGCCGAGGCGCATGGCATCCTCGCGAACACGCCGAGTGCCTGCATCTCCAGGATGGAGCCCAGCCCGCCGGTCACCACCACAGCAACAGCCGTCGCACCCGCAACGACGCCGGTGATCGCCGAGAGGGCGCTGGCAGCGGCGGGCAGCGTGTTCGACCTGATCGTGAAGGACCCAAGCAGCACACCCTTGCAGCCGCCGGACACCGCCGCAGCGTCGCAGCGAATGACTATCGTCTCGTCGGCAGCAATGAAGTAACCGCGGTGCACGGGCACAGCCAGCTCCAGGACAGTGGACGGATTCGTCGCGTTGCGCACCCACGTCGCGTTGCTCAGCATCGCTCCCCACGGACCGCCAAACCCGCGAGGCTGCGCCGTCGACACCGGCACAAAGCTCAGGTGCGTGCCGAGCTGCGGGTCGCGTGCCCACCGAAACGGC
>NW_903446.1:0-946 GCF_000209065.1 Trypanosoma cruzi | reverse complement strand
TTCCAGACCGGATTCTGAATCTTCTCCTGCTGTCGTTCAGGTTGCGACTGGTGCCCCTCCTCCTCCTCCACCTGCAACTCCAGGCGGCGCTGGTGCTGACTCTGCTGCTGGCGCTGCGGCCTCGCAAGCGTCGGATCACGCTCCCTCTGGTGAACTTCAAGGCCCTTCACATTCTGCCTCTGCTGCTTCTCCTGCACCCGAATCCATACCAGACCCGGAGCTCACAGAGAGCGGCGACCACTCCTCCCATGACCCCCCAGTGGAGCTGCAGGAAGAGAATGCTGCTGCGCCACCGACTCAGTTGTCCCAGACCGGCGAGGACGGGGGTGCAGCGGAAGGCACCGAAGAGGACGCCGCCGCCAACACCACCGACACTGATTCTAGCGAAGGAAATTCTACGGCGGCAAGCACGCCGGCTCCTCTTTCCTCTGCGCCCACAACGAACGCGCTGGAGAACAGTGTGGGAACTGACGCCTGCTTCCATGACACCCATCTGCATGCCCGGCTGCTGCTTGTTCTGGCTGCACTCACGTACGGGACACTGGGCTGAAGAAGTGAATGCGGGCTATTAAAGCCGGCACTCAACCACGGGGATTTGTGCGTTTCTTTTGTTTTACAGAGTAATAACTAATAGAAAATAATGATTGTGTGTTTTGCTTCATTTGCTTCCGCTGCGCTGCTGTGTGCTCCATGTTGTTGCTCCCTCTGTCCGTCACTTGGCACGCATCCCAGACACACTCATATGCACGGCACGCCCACAACTGTTTGCGTGGACGCATGTCTGTGTGCTGTTGCATGCACACTGGAGCTATACTGTGCATCAGTTTATCTCTTGTGGTTTTACCTTTTTTTTAATTTATTGCTGTTTGTTTACTCGTGTTTTTTTAAATTGCTTTGTGTTTATTTTTCTTGCTGATTCATTGCTGCGGGGCTGTGTGTTTGTGTG
>NW_903445.1:0-945 GCF_000209065.1 Trypanosoma cruzi | reverse complement strand
AATGTGGGAGTCAGAGACACTCTCTGTCACTATCTGTTTGCGTGTTCACACACTGGACACCAAACAACCCTGAACTATCCGCTGCTTGGAGGAATTTCGCGAGCTCTTGCCCACGAGGGTGCTGCACTCGGCTGATCGCTTTCGAGCGGCTGCTGCATCACACGTTGTGGTCCAAATTTTTGTTTCCGATTATGAATGGTGGGAGTCAGAGGCAGTCTCTGTCACTATCTGTTTGCGTGTTCACACACTGGACACCAAACAACCCTGAACTATCCGCTGCTTGGAGGAATTTCGCGAGCTCTTGCCCACACGGGTGCTGCACTCGGCTGATCGTTTTTGAGCGGCCGCTGCATCACACGTTGTGGTCTAAATTTTTGTTTCCGATTGTGAATGGTGGGAGTCAGAGACACTCTCTGTCACTATCTGTTTGCGTGTTCACACACTGGACACCAAACAACCCTGAACTATCCGCTGCTTGGAGGAATTTCGCGAGCTCTTGCCCACACGGGTGCTGCACTCGGCTGATCGCTTTCGAGCGGCTGCTGCATCACACGTTGTGGTCTAAATTTTTGTTTCCGATTGTGAATGGTGGGAGTCAGAGACACTCTCTGTCACTATCTGTTTGCGTGTTCACACACTGGACACCAAACAACCCTGAACTATCCGCTGCTTGGAGGAATTTCGCGAGCTCTTGCCCACGAGGGAGCTGCACTCGGCTGATCGCTTTCGAGCGGCTGCTGCATCACACGTTGTGGTCCAAATTTTTGTTTCCGATTATGAATGGTGGGAGTCAGAGGCACTCTCTGTCACTATCTGTTTGCGTGTTCACACACTGGACACCAAACAACCCTGAACTATCCGCTGCTTGGAGGAATTTCGCGAGCTCTTGCCCACGAGGGAGATGCACTCGGCTGATCGCTTTCGAGCGGCTGCTGCATCACACGT
>NW_903444.1:0-945 GCF_000209065.1 Trypanosoma cruzi | reverse complement strand
ATCCACATGCCTGACGGATGTAATAAAACTGCGATTACGGTGCCTTTGCGGTCAGTACTGCCCATTACTGCCATTGAAGCCTCGACTGGCGAAAGTGTTTCCGATTCAACCGATATTTATCCAGATTCACTTTCGGTACCACCATCACCACCGCCAGTAACCGGGTTACCGGAAGCACTCAAAGCACCTAAAGCGCCACAAGACCCACCGGAATCTGATGTTGGTCAAACTGGTGTTGGTGATCGTTTGTCTCTGGTCCCTAATGACGACAGTTCTGGTGCTGGAGGCGGTTTTGAAGAAAATGGAAATTCTAACAAAAGTGGAGTTTCTGCCTCGGAGTTTTCTACTGTTGTTGGTGCTTCTCGATCTTCCATTCCCCCTGAAGTTGGTGGTTCAGAGAATAAAAGCGGTGCACCCCCTAACTTAAAATTGGAATCTCCAGAAACAAATGAGCTGCGGGAAAGAATCCTTGTAGAGACCAACAAAGATACACAAAAGGTTTCAAAACTCGAAGAAAATCCAGAGTCCTCTCGTAAAAAAGAAAAAGCGAACATTCGGGGTACGAGTGAGGAAGCAGGTAAAAACGAGGCAGGACGGAGTGGCGTGGAGGCACACGGCCCTTCCAGCGTGTTGTCTGCCGACGGCCAACTGCAGCGTCAAGGTACAACAGTAACAATGACACAACCACCACCACCGTCACCAGAACAGCAAACATCGGCAGTATCGCCATCACCAGGAGTAGATACACCCGCAGCGCGATCACGAGAGGCGGGAGATCTAGAAGAAGGAAGAGGAATACCGCCGGCACGAAAAGCTTCACACAATTCAACAGATGAAAAGCGCAAAGCGCCACCTTTACGAAGCGAAAAAGAGTCCGCAGCACCGAAACCGCCTTCAGCGGATGGCGTGCTTGAGCAAACAGTGAAGACACAACAACAAAAGAGG
>NW_903443.1:0-945 GCF_000209065.1 Trypanosoma cruzi | reverse complement strand
GTCGCGAGATCTTGCCCACAAAGGTGCTGCACTCGGCGGATCGTTTTCGAGTGGCTGCTGCACCACACGTTGGTGGTCTAAATTTTTGTTTCGAATTATGAATGGTGGTGGTCAGAGGCACTCTCTTTCAATGTCTGTTTGCGTGTTCACACACTGGACACCAAACAACCCTGAACTATCCGCTGCTTGGAGGAATTTCGCGAGATCTTGCCCACAAGCGTGCTGCAGTCGGATAATCGTTTTCGAGTGGCTGCTGCACCACACGCTGTGGTCTAAATTTTTGTTTCGAATTATGAATGGTGGTGGTCAGAGGCACTCTCTTTCAATGTCTGTTTGCGTGTTCACACACTGGACGCCAAACAACCCTGAACTATCCGCTGCTTGGAGGAATGTCGCGAGATCTTGCCCACAAGGGTGCTGCAGTCGGATAATCGTTTTCGAGTGGCTGCTGCACCACACGTTGTGGTCTAAATTTTTGTTTCGAATTATGAATGGTGGTGGTCAGAGGCACTCTCTTTCAATGTCTGTTTGCGTGTTCACACACTGGACACCAAACAACCCTGAACTATCCGCTGCTTGGAGGAATGTCGCGAGATCTTGCCCACAAGGGTGCTGCACTCGGCGGATCGTTTTCGAGTGGCTGCTGCACCACACTTTGTGGTCTAAATTTTTGTTTCGAATTATGAATGGTGGTGGTCAGAGGCACTCTCTTTCAATGTCTGTTTGCGTGTTCACACACTGGACGCCAAACAACCCTGAACTATCCGCTGCTTGGAGGAATGTCGCGAGATCTTGCCCACAAGGGTGCTGCACTCGGCGGATCGTTTTCGAGCGGCTGCTGCACCACACGCTGTGGTCTAAATTTTTGTTTCGAATTATGAATGGTGGTGGTCAGAGGCACTCTCTTTCAATGTCTGTTTGCGTGTTCACACACTGGACGCCAAA
>NW_903442.1:0-945 GCF_000209065.1 Trypanosoma cruzi | reverse complement strand
CGCGCACGGCATGCACAAGGGCAAAAGGGAGGAACAAAGAGGCACGGTGGCGGCACTCAGCCACGGGGGACAAGGGTCCACATCGACTCTGCGGTCGGTTGACCTTCAGACGTCCGGTTTGTAATCACGCCGCCGCGCAGTTCGTGTGTCTGCAGGAGACTGGGGGATGGAGGGAGGGAAGAGAGAGGCGGTGCGGCCCGCATCGGTCCCGGTTGAGTGTGACAACGGTGAGGTCGTCTAGTCAGGTCGCCGGCAGCAAAGACGGTCGCCGTCAGCGGCGGTCAGTGCCTTCCTTCTCCCACCGCAGCGCCACTCCACCGACGCCGTCACCCGCCTCCTCCCCACCGACACAACGAGGAGACAACAGCAGGAGATGCAACGCCCGCAACGATCAGGCTGCCGGAGAGTCTCGTTGCAGCCGCAATGACCAGACGAGTGGGATGCAAACAAAAAGAAAAAACAAAAACAATTGCCCCCTCAAGCATCTCAGCACAACGTGGAAGCACAGCAGCCGGCACACAAGGCGCAACGCCGTTCAGTGGCTACCAGCACTCACCCTCAGTTACGCGGCAACGTGAAAATGAACGAGCTCCTCCCACACAGCCAACCTGCAACACGAGTGAGTCACACGAGCAGTCGCACAAATTAACACCACGCCACGCAAACCAGCAATCAAAGACACCGCCGGCGAAGGAAGCGATGGATGGCTGCGGCGCGCAGCCGCAATAATAAAACATGTGTCACCTTGCTTGGGGCATAAGAAAGAAGTCCAATCAAAGAGGCAGGCCGATTCGCACCAGAGGGAGGTAAGAGCAAACAGAAGCAAACATTCGCCTGGGGCGATTGACCGGATCGTAAAGTTATTTACGAAAATCAAGCAATACAGGAGGAAGAAGGGGTGAGTGAAAAAGCCAGTGGGCTCACCACACCCTCAAGCTTGCCCCA
>NW_903441.1:0-945 GCF_000209065.1 Trypanosoma cruzi | reverse complement strand
GCGGCGTCTCTGCCATTGTCACGTGCGGTGCTGAGACTCTCACAGAAGAAGTCTTCTTTACGAGTACGCACTGCAGCGGCCCATCGGTGAGGTCCTCTGTTCCTCTCAACCAATGCAACCGGCTTTTAAGAGGCTCCGTTGAGTTCTTCCGCGGCTCCAGCTCCAGTGGCCGACTGGCCGACGTGGACAGGCAGCGTCGCTATCAGCCATACCAAAGCCGTCATCGCCGCCTCTGAGGGCACTCTTTGTTTCTGATGCTGCCTTTTTTCTCATTTTACTTTTTTATTATTATTGAGCGAGCGTCGGTGCTGCGGCACACTGGGCAAATAAGTCCCAGTGGAGTGGATTGTTTATTGATTTGCTCCATGTATTTATTTTCTTTTTTGAGCACAACTGCAAATATGTGTCCGCGATCGACGTCTCAGCCACGCGTGTGTTTTTTCTATTATATGCTTCTGTTGAGCTCCCGAGCACTCCCCACTGTGGCTGAACCCACCGCCGTCCCCGACTGTCAGCCGACCATGCGGGGCGGAGTGGCGTGGCAACGCTCCTTTGCCGCGGCGTGCACATACACGCGCGCATGCTCCTTCTCTCCACGTCAACGCCCGCACACCACCACAGTCTGAAGGTGACGCTGTTGAAGGCACATAAGGAAGGAAACACACCCACACAAGCAGTAATGTCTGGCTGGGCGCGTGCGCTGTCGCTCGCGGCCGTCCTGGTCGTCATGGCGTGCCTCGTCCCCGCGGCGACGGCGAGCCTGCATGCGGAGGAGACGCTGGCGTCGCAATTCGCGGAATTCAAGCAGAAGCATGGCAGGGTGTACGAGAGCGCCGCGGAGGAGGCGTTCCGCCTGAGCGTGTTCCGGGAGAACCTGTTTCTTGCGAGGCTGCACGCCGCGGCAAACCCACACGCGACCTTCGGCGTCACGCCCTTCTCGGACCT
>NW_903440.1:0-945 GCF_000209065.1 Trypanosoma cruzi | reverse complement strand
CAAGCGCCCAGCGTCACGGAGCGGTGGGTCTCAAGACGCGCCTTTCCTGGCCATGCGAGGGGAGGCGCGGGGGCCAGCCGGCGAGGTTGCGGCGGGCGGGGCGGCTGTCAGACCTGTTGAGTTTGTTTTGGGACATCACGCAAGCGCGTTCACGGGGCCACGCGCCCTCGCGCACAAGAGTTGGTTGCTTCCATCAGCAGCGGCGTGCGCCCACCACAACCCACCTCCGGGCAATTCGGCCCTCTCTTTCTCTTTCTCTCTCTTGCGCTTTCGGGCGGGCCCGCCACCAACCGTTTGCACAGGCAGGGCGCCAGACAGGGCAGGATGTTACGTGCGCGCCGTTGCGCAAGAAAGAAAAACGACAACAATAGCAGGAAGTGGGAGGGAGGGGAGCGGGCGCTCAGCCGAAAGGTGATTTTTATTGTTCCGTTCTCAATGCGTCGCTCAAACTGTTTGGACCTCGAACAACATGTCTCCATCGTAGCGCGTGTGTGTGTGTGCGGGCGTGCGCGTCGCTGGGCCGCAAAACCGCGCAGCGAGAGCAGAGGGACAAAGAAAGAAAAAAAGAAAAAGAAAAAAAAAGAAAGATGGGGGTGTAAAGCAAAGCACTTCAGTGTGAGCTGAGTCGGGAATTGCGTCCTCACGCGTTTTCGTCGTCAGACTGACAGGAAACTGTGGAATTTCATCACGCGTCGCAGCCGCATCTCTCACCCGTGCGCGTCCTCTTTGGTTTTGTTTTTTCCCATCGTTTCCCGAACTGGGGAGGGAGCCTCGACGCGCGCACCGTCACCGCAAACTCTCGCGCAACCGGGCAGTGGCGCCACGCGCGGCACCGACAGCGCGCCACCGGCCCAAGGGTCGCTGCGCTTCACGACCGGCGTGTCTCTTTCTCGGGGCGCCGATGCACCCAAGCGCCCAGCGTCACGGAGCGGTGGGTCTCAAGAC
>NW_903439.1:0-945 GCF_000209065.1 Trypanosoma cruzi | reverse complement strand
AATTTTTGTTTCGAATTATGAATGGTGGTGGTCAGAGACACTCTCTTTCAATTTCTGTTTGCGTGTTCACACACTGGACGCCAAACAACCCGGAACTATCCGCTGCTTGGAGGAATGTCGCGAGATCTTGCCCACATGGGTGCTGCACTCGGATAATCGTTTTCGAGCGGCTGCTGCACCGCACGTTGTGGTCTAAATTTTTGTTTCGAATTATGAATGGTGGTGGTCAGAGACACTCTCTTTCAATGTCTGTTTGCGTGTTCACACACTGGACGCCAAACAACCCTGAACTATCCGCTGCTTGGAGGAATGTCGCGAGATCTTGCCCACAAGGGTGCTGCACTCGGATAATCGTTTTCGAGCGGCTGCTGCACCGCACGTTGTGGTCTAAATTTTTGTTTCGAATTATGAATGGTGGTGGTCAGAGACACTCTCTTTCAATGTCTGTTTGCGTGTTCACACACTGGACGCCAAACAACCCTGAACTATCCGCTGCTTGGAGGAGTTTCAGAGATCTTGCCCACAAGGGTGCTGCACTCGGCGGATCGTTTTCGAGTGGCTGCTGCACCGCACGTTGTGGTCTAAATTTTTGTTTCGAATTATGAATGGTGGTGGTCAGAGGTACTCTCTTTCAATGTCTGTTTGCGTGTTCACACACTGGACGCCAAACAACCCTGAACTATCCGCTGCTTGGAGGAGTTTCGCGAGATCTTGCCCACAAGGGTGCTGCAGTCGGCGGATCGTTTTCGAGTGGCTGCTGCACCACACGCTGTGGTCTAAATTTTTGTTTCGAATTATGAATGGTGGTGGTCAGAGACACTCTCTTTCAATGTCTGTTTGTGTGTTCACACACTGGACGCCAAACAACCCTGAACTATCCGCTGCTTGGAGGAGTTTCGCGAGATCTTGCCCACAAGGGTGCTGCAGTCGGCGGATCGTTTTCGA
>NW_903438.1:0-945 GCF_000209065.1 Trypanosoma cruzi | reverse complement strand
CCGGCCAGCAGGAACAAAAACAGCAGCAGCAGCAACAACGAGAGCGGGGGGATGTAGAGCAGGCGTAGCCCACCTGCACAGTCCGGGACCCTTGTTCCGCGTAATGTTTGTACGACGTCTTTGGACGTCCCACACGCTCCATTGTTGAACATATCACTAATTTTGGGAAATGAACATTCTACTCTTGCTTTGAGCACGAGGAGGTGCGTGCACGGTGATGTGTGGTGGCAGTTTAGGTGAATAGAAAACTCCCGCTGTCTCCCTTTTTGCCCTGTGTGCCTTACTCGGCGCTCTCTCCGTCGTGCTTTTGAGGCCTTCTCCGTACGCGTTACCGTCCCCATGCTACAGTTTATTGATGTTTGCGCCCTGTCGCCCACCACGCCAGCGGTGACGACGCGGCGATTCGGCACTCTCTTTGTGCGAAGAAAGGGGGGACCCGTCGCATGAGCGGCGTGCCGTGCGGGGGGTCGCCCCTCTCCCTGCCCCCGCCAAAAAAATGGGCCCTGCTTTTCTTTCTCTTCTTTTGTTGCCGGCAAGGTAGGAGTGAACGTCACACAAACACCTCACGCAACACACGATGAGCTTAGAGCCTCTAGTGGGTAACCGCTTCCGCCTCGGCCAGAAGATAGGGGCGGGGTCGTTCGGCGAGATCTTCCGCGGCACAAACATACAGACGGGCGAGACCGTGGCCATCAAGCTGGAGCAGGCGAAGACGCGCCATCCACAGCTCGCCTTTGAGGCCGCGATTCTACCGCATTCTCAATCGCAGGCGGCAGGGGTCGTGGGCATCCCCAACATTCTTTTTTATGGCGTGGAGGGCGAGTTCAACGTGATGGTGATGGACCTGCTGGGGCCCTCGCTCGAGGACCTCTTCAGCTTCTGTGATAGGAAGCTGTCGATGAAGACAACGCTGATGCTGGCGGAGCAGATGATTGCGCGCATCGA
>NW_903437.1:0-945 GCF_000209065.1 Trypanosoma cruzi | reverse complement strand
AGGACTGCAGTGCCGCCATGGTGCTCGCGGGATCGGCACAGAGGCCTTCATGCGGGGTCGCACCACGGCAGGTAACGGCGTAGAACCTCAGTGTCTCACGGGGCCCGTGGTCGACGAGGTGTCCACATTCCCGCAGAATACCATCAAAGCATGCGGTGCGCCCCGTAGTGCTCAAATAGTCTTGCAGAGCAGCGGCCATTCCCTCCGGCAGCGCACGCAACGTGTCTCGCCAGACGCTCACCACACATTTGGGAACCGCAGCGCGTCACGTGCCCGAGTGGCATAGCCCCTGGCGGCAGAAGCGTCCGCTACATCTCCTGAACAATCCCCGCAGCAAATGCCGCACCCATCAACGTATTCGTAGGGTCGTGTCGCACCCCTTCTCCCTCGGAAAATCCCGCGGCCCTCCTTCCCGTGGCGCGTGCCATCGTGGTGCGGCCCCCGCCCCATTGCAGCCTAATAGTCCCCTATCTACTGTTGGTCTAAAATACTTGTTGTACAACTGCAAGGGGAACACCAGGCGTTCACGTGCAGTCCAGCAGAAGCCACAGCAAACAAATATACGCGGTGGGCACCACAACAACCAACACGCCCCCACCCACATGCATCATCTTCACGGACACCACAGTCAGCCACACCACTCCCGTTGCATGTGCGCCCTCTCTCCCCCATCATCCCTTCGTCCCTCCTGCCGGCATTCACAGAAGAATGCTGCGGATGCCGGAGAACTGTTCCACGTCGGCATCTGTGACGCCAGCCCGCCGCGCCCGCCACCCCGACAAGACGTGCCGCACAACGACATCCGCGGCGAGGTCCTTTACCTCGGCGCTGTTCATCTCACCCCTGCTGTACTTCGACGTCACCTCCGCGAGGAGATTGTCGTCGGGGCAGAAGAACCGAATGAGTTGGTACGCCACGTCTGCGTGCAGGTTGACACCCTCCACA
>NW_903436.1:0-945 GCF_000209065.1 Trypanosoma cruzi | reverse complement strand
TGAACACGCAAACAGACATTGAAAGAGAGTGTCTCAGACTCCCACCATCCATAATTCGCAACAAAAATTTAGACCACAGCATGTGGTGCAGCAGCCGCTCGAAAACGATCCGCCGACTGCAGCACCACTGTGGGCAAGATCTCGCGAAATTCCTCCAAGCAGCGGATAGTTCAGGGTTGTTTGGTGTCCGGAGTGTGAACACGCAAACAGACATTGAAAGAGAGTGTCTCTGACCACCACCATTCATAATTCGCAACAAAAATTTAGACCACAGCATGTGGTGCAGCAGCCGCTCGAAAACGATCCGCCGACTGCAGCACCACTGTGGGCAAGATCTCGCGAAATTCCTCCAAGCAGCGGATAATTCAGGGTTGTTTGGTGTCCGGAGTGTGAACACGCAAACAGACATTGAAAGAGAGTGTCTCTGACCACCACCATTCATAATTCGCAACAAAAATTTAGACCACAGCATGTGGTGCAGCACCGCTCGAAAACGATCCGCCGACTGCAGCACACTGTGGGCAAGATCTCGCGAAATCCTCCAAGCAGCGGATAATTCAGGGTTGTTTGGTGTCCGGAGTGTGAACACGCAAACAGACATTGAAAGAGAGTGTCTCTGACCACCACCATTCATAATTCGCAACAAAAATTTAGACCACAGCATGTGGTGCAGCAGCCGCTCGAAAACGATCCGGCGACTGCAGCACCACTGTGGGCAAGATCTCGCGAAGTTCCTCCAAGCAGCGGATAATTCAGGGTTGTTTGGTGTCCAGTGTGTGAACACGCAAACAGACATTGAAAGAGAGTGTCTCAGACTCCCACCATCCATAATTCGAAACAAAAATTTAGACCACAGCATGTGGTGCAGCAGCCGCTCGAAAACGATCCGCCGACTGCAGCACCACTGTGGGCAAGATCTCGCGAAATTCCTCCAAGCAGCGGATA
>NW_903435.1:0-945 GCF_000209065.1 Trypanosoma cruzi | reverse complement strand
GCGAGCTCTTGCCCACAATGGTGCTGCACTCGGCGGATCGTTTTCGAGCGGCTGCTGCACCACACGCTGTGGTCTAAATTTTTGTCTTGAATTATGAATGGCGGGAGTCAGAGGCACTCTCCTTCAATGTATGTTTGCGTGTGCACACACTGGACACCAAACAACCCTGAATTATCCGCTTCTTGGAGGAGTTTCGCGAGCTCTTGCCCACAATGGTGCTGCAGTCGGCGGATCGTTTTCGAGCGGCTGCTGCACCACACGTTGTGGTCTAAATTTTTGTTTCGAATTATGAATGGCGGGAGTCAGAGGCACTCTCCTTCAATGTATGTTTGCGTGTTCACACACTGGACACCAAACAACCCTGAATTATCCGCTTCTTGGAGGAGTTTCGCGAGCTCTTGCCCACAAGGGTGCTGCAGTCGGCGGATCGTTTTCGAGCGGCTGCTGCACCACACGTTGTTGTCTAAATTTTTGTCTTGAATTATGAATGGCGGGAGTCAGAGGCACTCTCCTTCAATGTATGTTTGCGTGTGCACACACTGGACACCAAACAACCCTGAATTATCCGCTTCTTGGAGGAGTTTCGCGAGCTCTTGCCCACAATGGTGCTGCACTCGGCGGATCGTTTTCGAGCGGCTGCTGCACCACGCGCTGTGGTCTAAATTTTTGTTTCGAATTATGAATGGCGGGAGTCAGAGACACTCTCCTTCAATGTATGTTTGCGTGTGCACACACTGGACACCAAACAACCCTGAATTATCCGCTTCTTGGAGGAGTTTCGCGAGCTCTTGCCCACAATGGTGCTGCACTCGGCGGATCGTTTTCGAGCGGCTGCTGCACCACACGCTGTGGTCTAAATTTTTGTTTCGAATTATGAATGGCGGGAGTCAGAGACACTCTCCTTCAATGTATGTTTGCGTGTGCACACACTGACACCAAACAACC
>NW_903434.1:0-945 GCF_000209065.1 Trypanosoma cruzi | reverse complement strand
CGATTCATTGCCGGTTCCATCACGCGCTTGTAGGTCTCTAACTCATACCTCGCACTACAATTGTACGGATGCTTCTCCAATGAACTGCATCGGTCGTGTGACGGACGGCTCAATGACCGCCGACCATTGCCTGTGACGTCCCTGCGTTTTTTAAATCCTGTTTTATTACTGTCTAACGACTTCGTCCTCCGTTCAGATGGAGTGACAAGAAGGCCCGTTGGCTTTTGCTGTGGTGCCGCCAAGGAGGACAAATGATCGTCGGTAATTCCATAAGTGGGACTGTTTCCTCTTTCTTCCCCTTTTTTTTGTTGACCTGGATTTGGTGTGGAGTGTAAGGAAAATGACGATGATAACAATGATACCGATAAGGAAGGGTGCAGCGAAGTAGTTTTAGACAACCTCCTCCTTGTCTTCTCCCACGGGCCTAACAAACTCGGTTTGGGAACATCCTTGCGGGGTTGTACCTCCACCTGCTCGTCACAGTTCTCATTGGAATAATCTCCTTCTTTAAAACCAATTCTTTGGCAAGCCTCACTCACACTCGCACCAACACGTGAGCTGTACACACGACACAATGTATGTGCGATGCAGAAGGACTCCTTGAACGTTTCCCGCTGTTTAAGAGCTGCTACACTGGTTGGGGCAAAGCAAGAAATCCATAAACCCGGTTGTTGACCAAGAAGTGCGGGTTTTAGGAGAAATGAGAGTTTTGTTCCCGAAAACGTCATTGAAGGGGACCGGCTCTCTATAAGCGACGCTGCCGTCGTGATGCAGTGTCGAGTAGACCACATTCCTCGTGCCATTTCAGACACTGACAACGCGACAAACTGAATGGTACAATTCGGTAGACCCGATGCCTTTTGGGGGACAAGGATAAAACTAAAAATTTGATGCCGTTCAGGCAATGCGACTCGACGTGCATGCTGCATCAGCCTCGCAATATCT
>NW_903433.1:0-945 GCF_000209065.1 Trypanosoma cruzi | reverse complement strand
CCTGAACTATCCGCTGCTGGAGGAATTTCGCGAGCTCTGCCCCACAAGGGTGCTGCACTCGGCTGATCGTTTTCGAGCGGCTGCTGCATCACACGTTGTGGTCCAAATTTTTGTTTCCGATTGTGAATGGTGGGAGTCAGAGGCACTCTCTGTCAATATCTGTTTGCGTGTTCACACACTGGACACCAAACAACCCTGAACTATCCGCTGCTTGGAGGAATTTCGCGAGCTCTTGCCCACAAGGGTGCTGCACTCGGCTGATCGATTTCGAGCGGCTGCTGCAGCACACGTTGTGGTCCAAATTTTTGTTTCCGATTGTGAATGGTGGGAGTCAGAGGCACTCTCCGTCAATATCTGTTTGCGTGTTCACACACTGGACACCAAACAACCCTGAACTATCCGCTGCTTGGAGGAATTTCGCGAGCTCTTGCCCACACGGGTGCTGCGCTCGGCTGATCGTTTTCGAGCGGCCGCTGCATCACACGTTGTGGTCCAAATTTTTGTTTCCGATTGTGAATGGTGGGAGTCAGAGGCACTCTCTGTCACTATCTGTTTGCGTGTTCACACACTGGACACCAAACAACCCTGAACTATCCGCTGCTTGGAGGAATTTCGCGAGCTCTTGCCCACACGGGTGCTGCACTCGGCTGATCGATTTCGAGCGGCTGCAGCAGCACACGTTGTGGTCCAAATTTTTGTTTCCGATTGTGAATGGTGGGAGTCAGAGGCACTCTCTGTCACTATCTGTTTGCGTGTTCACACACTGGACACCAAACAACCCTGAACTATCCGCTGCTTGGAGGAATTTCGCGAGCTCTTGCCCACACGGGTGCTGCGCTCGGCTGATCGTTTTCGAGCGGCTGCTGCATCACACGTTGTGGTCCAAATTTTTGTTTCCGATTGTGAATGGTGGGAGTCAGAGGCACTCTCCGTCAATATCTGTTG
>NW_903432.1:0-945 GCF_000209065.1 Trypanosoma cruzi | reverse complement strand
CTTTCCGATAGACCACTCAATAACTGACGAGGAAGAGCTGATACGGGAAAAGCGCAGAGTCAGCGAAGAGGCTCTAGCGCTGCACAGCCATCGTTCGTGGATACTCGCGACGGATGGCGGTGTAGACGTTCCCAAGTCAGCCGGGGTTGGAATCCTGCTTTCATCCCTCAATTCATCGGAGATAATAGAAAAGGCCAGTATAAACTGCGGTGCACGCCCATGCAGCTACAGGACGGAATCCCGTGCGCTGCTTCTAGCCCTGGAAAGGCTGATTATCCCTCGTATCCAGCACAGGCATAAAACCCTGCTTGTGGTTACAGACAGTCAGTCTCTTCTTGCGGCTTTAAATAAGGGCCCGCTCAGTCAGACAGACTGGACGGAGGATCAGATCTGGCAGCGTCTATTAACACTGACGTGTGCTGGCTGGTCCGTGCACCTGCAGTTTTGTTACGGACATTGTGGAATACATGCTAACGAGCTTGCAGATCAGTATGCGACGCAGACTATGGAGACTGGACAATACACGGAGCAAGGAATTGCACCTTTATGGCATACGGATCTGCTGACATGTTTTACTACCCAGCTCACCAACAAGTGGCGTAGTACCATTCGTCAAGACACTCATCGCTACTTGCTTTGCGGCACAAGGCCATCAGATCTCAGCGGCAAGGACCTGATCACTCAGGAAGTTCTTCACCGTCAAGAACTGGTTCACCTCGCAAGGGCAAGGTGCGGCGAATCTGAGCTCTGGGGTCGACTATACTGGGCTGTGAGGGATTGCACGAACCAATGCCGTTTCTGCAACATCTCGCCAGAACAGTCTGCATATATGCGCTCCAACAACGATCCAACTGCACCGGGGACGGACACTGTTCCCCCGTCGGCAAGGGAGGAAGACGTCTCTCCAGTAAGGAGACGGACCATCACACGTCGTCGGAAGGAGAA
>NW_903431.1:0-945 GCF_000209065.1 Trypanosoma cruzi | reverse complement strand
AAGAGCCGCGGGAGATGATGAAAATAGAAAAAAAAACGGTAGGAAAAAAGGCAAGAACAAATTTAAAAATGAAGCTCCGCAGGCCCTTTTCCGGATTTTGCCATGAAGCCTCCGGACGCCTCGCTTCCCCACATGTGGCGCGGAAACTGCGTCAGTAATTTTTCTTTTTTGCTGCGGCGCCCGCGCGCTCGGAGAGCCCACCCACCGCCCGCCCCGGCCCGGTGAAGAAGCGACAGGCGGCATCGCGAAAGCAAAAACAATTATAATGATTTTTCTACCTGATGATGCCGGCCACCTCAACCTAGTGCCAGGGTCTTGCGGTCTTCGCGAGAAGGAAAATAAGCATCTAGCGCCCTTCCTCGGAGTGCGTGGATGTGGTGCACTCGGCCAAGTATGGTCGTACCCGGCGACGCGCCACGCGATGCGCAGCCGCCCGCCCGCCGGCGACAGGCAAGCCACGGAAGAGCCGCGGGAGATGATGAAAATAGAAAAAAAAACGGTAGGAAAAAAGGCAAGAACAAATTTAAAAATGAAGCTCCGCAGGCCCTTTTCCGGATTTTGCCATGAAGCCTCCGGACGCCTCGCTTCCCCACATGTGGCGCGGAAACTGCGTCAGTAATTTTTCTTTTTTGCTGCGGCGCCCGCGCGCTCGGAGAGCCCACCCACCGCCCGCCCCGGCCCGGTGAAGAAGCGACTGGCGGCGCGCGGTGGCGGAAAAAAAAAAAAATAGTGGGAAGGGTACGGCACCCCGGGTTCCAGCGCCATCACTGATCGCCGTACTAACGAGGCCTGTGGCCGCTTAACTTCACAAATCGGACGGGATGTGGTGCACTCGGCCAAGTATGGTCGTACCCGGCGACGCGCCACGCGATGCGCAGCCGCCCGCCCGCCGGCGACAGGCAAGCCACGGAAGAGCCGCGGGAGATGAGAAAATGAAAAAAAAAC
>NW_903430.1:0-945 GCF_000209065.1 Trypanosoma cruzi | reverse complement strand
AAAAACCTGCATTTTTTTTTTTTGACATGTTGCTCGGTGTGTGCTGACGCGTGAAGAATAACAACACGCCCCAATAAGCAGAAAAGAAGTAAAACAAAATGGCGCTGAGCGGCACACCGGTAAGCCAAAAATACGCAATCACCAATAAAAAAGCCGGCGATCACCCAGCAGGCACATCAAGCGTCCTCAAAACCAACCTGGAACAGACAAAAAAAGAGACAATCATAGAAAACAAAGATCCCCGCCCCCAAACAGGAAAAACATTAAAGAAAACGCGATTCTTTTTTTTGTCCTTACTGCCGGGGTTGGCCGCCGCAAGAAATAAAAAATGGCAGGGCGGTGGCCCCGGACGCTCGATACAGGACGACGTGTCGAATTATCCAAGTTGCAGCGGCTGCCCCGGACGTTAGATACGGGACGACGTGTCGAATTATCCAAGTTGCAGCGGCTGCCCCGGACGTTAGATACAGCACGACGTGTCGAATTATCCAAGTTGCAGCGGCTGCCCCGGACGTTAGATACAGCACGACGTGTCGAATTATCCAAGTTGCAGCGGCTGCCCCGGACGTTAGATACAGCACGACGTGTCGAATTATCCAAGCTGCAGCGGTGGCCTCGGGTGTTAGATATATGACGACTTACAGTAGTAACCACGCTGCGGCTGCGCATCCTAAACATGTCTTTTTCGTTTTCCAGGGGACAACGCAAATGTGCTCGATTGTTCGAAGATCGACATTAATACTTTACGTGAAAAGGAGTCGCGCGACCGCATTTTTTTAGCTCAGTGGCAAACACGCTCACAATGTCATCCGGGGACGCGGGTTCGATTCCCGCAGAAGCCTAAGTTTTTTCCATTTTTTTTTTTTTGAATTCTTGTTTCATATTGCTTTTTAAACTTCTGGTTTGCAGGACGGTGTGGCGAGTTCTGCAATCGCACTGATTCCA
>NW_903429.1:0-945 GCF_000209065.1 Trypanosoma cruzi | reverse complement strand
CACGTTGTGGTCCAAATTTTTGTTTCCGATTGTGAATGGTGGGAGTCAGAGGCACTCTCTGTCAATATCTGTTTGCGTGTTCACACACTGGACACCAAACAACCCTGAACTATCCGCTGCTTGGAGGAATTTCGCGAGCTGTTGCCCACACGGGTGCTGCACTCGGCTGATCGTTTTCGAGCGGCCGCTGCATCACACGTTGTGGTCCAAATTTTTGTTTCCGATTGTGAATGGTGGGAGTCAGAGGCACTCTCTGTCAATATCTGTTTGCGTGTTCACACGCTGGACACCAAACAACCCTGAACTATCCGCTGCTTGGAGGAATTTCGCGAGCTCTTGCCCACAAGGGTGCTGCACTCGGCTGATCGTTTTCGAGCGGCCGCTGCATCACACGTTGTGGTCCAAATTTTTGTTTCCGATTGTGAATGGTGGGAGTCAGAGGCACTCTCTGTCAATATCTGTTTGCGTGTTCACACACTGGACACCAAACAACCCTGAACTATCCGCTGCTTGGAGGAATTTCGCGAGGTGTTGCCCACACGGGTGCTGCACTCGGCTGATCGTTTTCGAGCGGCCGCTGCATCACACGTTGTGGTCTAAATTTTTGTTTCCGATTGTGAATGGTGGGAGTCAGAGACACTCTCTTTCAATATCTGTTTGCGTGTTCACACACTGGACACCAAACAACCCTGAACTATCCGATGCTTGGAGGAATTTCGCGAGGTGTTGCCCACACGGGTGCTGCACTCGGCTGATCGTTTTCGAGCGGCTGCTGCATCACACGTTGTGGTCCAAATTTTTGTTTCCAATTGTGAATGGTGGGAGTCAGAGGCACTCTCTGTCAATATCTGTTTGCGTGTTCATGCACTGGACACCAAACAACCCTGAACTATCCGCTGCTAGGAGGAATTTCGCGAGCTCTTGCCCACACGGGTGCTGCACTCG
>NW_903428.1:0-945 GCF_000209065.1 Trypanosoma cruzi | reverse complement strand
GCGCAAGGAGCAGACATAATAGCCATCCAGGAGACTTGGAAGTCGTCAGAGCAGATCGCCAGCATGCACACTGGAGATTATGTGCTCTATGCACAGTCGCGCATCGGCAAGGGCGGCGATGTGGCGGTGCTGGTGCGTACAACTCTCCGCTCCAAGCGTATACCTCTCACCATCCCCCAGCATGACACCAGCCTTGAAGTGGTGGTGGTCCAGGTTGCTCTGGAGCAGAACCGTGATCTTATTGTAGCGGGTGCCTATGTGAGACCACCACCGCAAGTAACGCAATCCTTCAGGCGGTTAGTAAACTGCCTTCCAGCCTCGTCGCCGCTCCTGCTGTGCGGGGATTTCAACATGCATCACCCACAGTGGGAGCCATTCTTGGAGAATTCTCCAAGCGAGGTTGCTGCAGAATTTTTAGAACTGTGCACGTATGCGGGACACACCTTGGTTAACACCCCTGGTGAGGTCACGTATGCCCGTGGCACAAGAGAACGATCCTGTATCGATCTGACATGGTCAAAGCATTTGACTGTGTCGGATTGGTCAGCTTCTGTGTCGCCGCTTAGTGATCATTATATGCTGACATTTACGTTGCATCAGGCATTTAAGGATACCATACCTTCGGCACCCCCTTCGGCACCTAAGTTTTTCTACAGTTGGGGGAAGCGCGAGTGGGATTTATTCATCAAGGACTTCGACGCACAACTTCCGGCATATGACTATAAAAAGCAGTCCACCGGCATTAAAGGTTTCACGAGAGCGCTTATAACTTCGTATCGACGACATTGCCCCCGCGGCATGCACAAGGACGGTCCCAGGCTTTGGGATGACACTCTCATGGAGGCAGAGCGGATGGCTACCGACAGCAAGGCCCGCTATCTACAGTTACCGACGCCCGACCGTGAGGCAGAAATGCCACGGACAAGGAGTCAATTCTTCCTCCTA
>NW_903427.1:0-945 GCF_000209065.1 Trypanosoma cruzi | reverse complement strand
GGATTATTGTGAAGGGAAATACGCTGAGCGCAACGAAGGATGATGACGGTGTGGAATCATCTGTTTGCGTTTACGCTGTTGATGTGAAGAACGGCGGCTACTTTGACGTGGAGAACAACACGATGAGCGCGGTCAATGGCGTTATTCTTTTCGGGGATACCACCGTGAGCTCCGCGGGGCTGCTGCGAGTGGCGGACTGCACCTTCTTTGGCAGGACTGAAGTTTTTGATCCCGCGCTGGTGTATTTGTCTGGCTCGGTGACACTTGAGGGCGGTGCGCAGTGGCGTGTGGAGTGCAACAGCGTGGGTGCGGCCTCAGTATTAACTATTCCGTATACCCAGTACAAAATTCAGCTGTCGAGCAGCGGCACCACCGTGGCGCTTGCACACAACCGTCAGGTGGGCGGGAACACTGTCTTTGCCAAGCTTTTTCCATCGAACACGATTGTTGAGTTACCCGCGCGGTTTGTGGTGGGGTGCAACCTGCAGGGCGATGAGGAGGTGTCGTACGACGGCGTGTTTCCGGGAGAAGTGGAGCTGTTCAGGTGCGGCACATGCAACGATGACGCGGCGTGCTACATGCCCGGGACGGAGTCTGTGGACCGCGGCTCGTGCTCGTGCAGCTGCAAGGACGGATGGCACGGCGCGTCGTGTCTTCCCCTCGAGGTGCCCAACACGGTTGTGCCGCCCGTAGCGGAGAGAGCCGTTGACGGCGACACGAGCTGCGTGGTGAACCAGACGCTGACGAGCCTCGCGCTGAACATGTGGAAGACGCACCACTGCTACATGGGTGTGACATTCAGTGGCATGGATGCCGTGTTGACGTTCTTCCTCAACAGTATGCCGCTGCATCTCCCCATCAACATCACGATCACCGGGTGCACATTCCGTGACGGAGCCGTGCTGCAGTTTTTTGGGGGTGTTGGAGCGGCCGAGTCATCCGGCG
>NW_903426.1:0-945 GCF_000209065.1 Trypanosoma cruzi | reverse complement strand
GCAACGGAAGACGTGCTGAACGACGCCAACAGCTGGTAGCGGAACAAACCAGCAGAGGACGGCACATCTTACAGCACACCATTTTTTTCATCAAGAAACCACAAAAGAAAGCAATGCCCAGCCCCCTCACCCACTCTAAAGTGAAGAGAAAAAAAGAGAGAGAGAGAGAGAGAGCAAAGGACACAAAACTGCAGCGTCCCACCCATCCACCCCAAGAAAAAAAAAAAACAGGGAGAAGCACAAAGGATGGCACAGTGACCTCGTAGTAGCCCAACGGCAAACCTCACGCATGCGTGAAGAAAAAAACACCCGCAAACACACACAGAGAAAAAGAGGAAAAACACGGAAATGTAAAGAAAAAAAGCCCATCACGGCTTCAATGCAAACGTCATGCTCACACCGTAGTGATCCGAGGGAAACAAGTAGCCAGGAGCTTCCTTATTGCCATTCTCGTCGTTCACACTTTTGGTGCCTACAAGGTGCCCCTCCACCGGAGCAAGACGACGACTGCGCAAAAACAATTTATCCGAACGTCCAAAAAACATCTCTTCCACCTTCAGTTTGCAAAATGTATTCGTCTCGTCCATCGTTTTTCCAGCATCGTGTGGGTAAATAAGCGGCCAACAATCAACGTATTGTGATTCCGCCGGCATAAGAAACTCATTTGTGGGCCAGTCGTTAAAGTCGCCCATCGTCACAACATCACCAGTCAATGTCTTTAACATGTGATGCCGCAACGCGGAATCTTGGGAGGTACGTGCCGTCTCATGAGATTTCGTGTACGGGGCCAAAAGATGTGCAGCGGCCACGTGCACGGGCCCATGTGGCAACTGAAGACACACAACGGGCATTAAAGAGACGTGATTTGTCCACGCGGGAACATTTAGATATGTAATGCTTTGAACTGGAAATCGCCGGCGGTGCACGAGCATGAGCACACCCCAA
>NW_903425.1:0-945 GCF_000209065.1 Trypanosoma cruzi | reverse complement strand
CGGGGTATGTGGTAGGCACATCGTTCTTTTTTATGAGCTTGTGAAGAGAATGTTCTCAGGAAGACTAGCTGCCCAAATTAACATATTTTGATAAAACGAATATATTTTTTTTTACGATTCTTTGTTATTTTATGAATTTTTGGAAGACCGTGATTTATGGAAGCAAGAAACCGATATCGGTAAGACGAATTTTTTTACTTTTATTCTTTCCATCCCACCTGCCCCATTTGATTCCCCTCTTGCAGCGGGGTCTTGTGGCGGGAGGACCCCAAAGACTACCACTTCGTAACTGATAATATGTTTAATCCTATCAAAGTGCACCATTTCACTAGAGTGGCAACCGGAATATATTTACTTTGGTTAATCCTTGGGGAATTGGCGAACCCACTGCTTTTTCACTTACCTTTTTTCTCCCACCTTGTCAATTGCTTTTAGATAAGTTTATTGTCCGGCCAGCATCCCGGGGGAATATTTTGGTTTATTTCTTTGAATACACCTACCTCCACGGCACTCCTGCCACCGCTGCGCAGCACACACACACCCACACACACACACGGGCACGTCCCCTGCGTCTCTCTGCATCACCCTTCTCCCCCTCGCACCCTGCACTCCCTAGTTCGTTTACAAGATCTTAAGCAACTCACCTTGGCGATGGCGGCTCGGTCCATGGACCACACACAGTGGCTGGCGAAGCTTGTGGCCTTTGACACGACGAGCCGCAACTCGAACCTTGAGCTCATCCACTACTGCAAGGACTACCTGGAGGGGCTTGGTGTCAAGTGCACCCTGATACACAACGCCGAGAGGAACAAGGCAAACCTGTGGGCGACGCTGCCGGGCGACGGCGGCGTGACGAAGGGCGGCATCATTCTCTCCGGCCACACGGACGTGGTCCCGGTGGACGGGCAGAAGTGGGACAGCGATCCGTTTACGCTGACGGAGCGG
>NW_903424.1:0-945 GCF_000209065.1 Trypanosoma cruzi | reverse complement strand
TGAACACGCAAACAGATATTGACAGAGAGTGTCTCTGACTCCCACCATTCATAATTGGAAACAAAAATTTAAACCACAACGTGTGATGCAGCAGCCGCTCGAAAACGATCAGCCGAGTGCAGCACCCGTGTGGGCAAGAGCTCGCGAAATTCCTCCAAGCAGCGGATAGTTCAGGGTTGTTTGGTGTCCAGTGTGTGAACACGCAAACAGATATTGACAGAGACTGGCTCTGACTCCCACCATTCACAATCGGAAACAAAAATTTGGACCACAACGTGTGATGCAGCAGCCGCTCGAAAACGATCAGCCGAGTGCAGCACCCGTGTGGGCAAGAGCTCGCGAAATTCCTCCAAGCAGCGGATAGTTCAGGGTTGTTTGGTGTCCAGTGTGTGAACACGCAAACAGATATTGACAGAGAGTGTCTCTGACTCCCACCATTCACAATCGGAAACAAAAATTTGGACCACAACGTGTGATGCAGCAGCCGCTCGAAAACGATCAGCCGAGTGCAGCAACCGTGTGGGCAAGAGCTCGCGAAATTCCTCCAAGCAGCGGATAGTTCAGGGTTGTTTGGTGTCCAGTGTGTGAACACGCAAACAGATATTGACAGAGAGTGTCTCTGACTCCCACCATTCACAATCGGAAACAAAAATTTGGACCACAACGTGTGATGCAGCAGCCGCTCGAAAACGATCAGCCGAGTGCAGCACCCGTGTGGGCAAGAGCTCGCGAAATTCCTCCAAGCAGCGGATAGTTCAGGGTTGTTTGGTGTCCAGTGTGTGAACACGCAAACAGATATTGACAGAGAGTGTCTCTGACTCCCACCATTCACAATCGGAAACAAAAATTTGGACCACAACGTGTGATGCAGCAGCCGCTCGAAAACGATCAGCCGAGTGCAGCACCCGTGTGGGCAAGAGCTCGCGAAATCCTCCAAGCAGCGGA
>NW_903423.1:0-945 GCF_000209065.1 Trypanosoma cruzi | reverse complement strand
ACTTGCGTCCACGGACGACCAGATCAAGACGCAGCTGGCGCAGCTTGAGAAGACAAACGAGATCCAGAACGTTGCCATGCACGACGGTGAGATGCAGGTCGCGGAGGAGCAGATGTGGACGAAGGTGCAGCTGCAGGAACGGCTGATTGACCTGATTCAGGACAAGTTCCGGCTGATCACCAAGTGTGAGGAGGAGAACCAACCGTTCAAGAAGGTCTATGAGGTTCAGAAGCAGGCGAACCAGGAGACGAGCCAGATGAAGGATGCAAAGCGGCGCCTGAAGCAGCGGTGTGAGACGGACCTAAAGCACATTCACGACGCGATCCAGAAGGCAGATCTTGAGGACGCAGAGGCGATGAAGCGACACGCTGCGAACAGGGAGAAAAGCGACGGCTTTGTTCGCGAGAACGAGGAGAGGCAGGAAGAGGCATGGAACAAGATTCAGGACCTGGAGCGACAGCTGCAGAAGCTGGGTACGGAGCGCTTTGAGGAAGTGAAGCGTCGCATCGAGGAGGTTGACCGCGAGGAGAAGCGGCGCGTGGAGTACTCGCAGTTCCTTGAGGTCGCGTCACAGCACAAGAAGCTTCTGGAGCTCACGGTGTACAATTGCGATCTGGCGATACGGTGCACTGGATTGGTGGAGGAATTGGTGTCGGAGGGCTGTGCCGCAGTGAAGGCCCGTCACGATAAGACAAGCCAAGACCTGGCCGCGCTGCGGCTGGAAGTGCACAAGGAGCACCTGGAGTACTTCCGCATGCTGTACCTCACACTGGGATCTCTCATTTACAAAAAGGAAAAACGAATGGAGGAAATTGACCGCAATATCCGCACAACGCACATCCAGCTTGAGTTCTGTGTGGAGACATTTGACCCGAACGCGAAAAGGCATGCCGACATGAAGAAGGAGCTGTACAAGCTGCGTCAGGGCGGGAGGAGGAGCTGGCG
>NW_903422.1:0-945 GCF_000209065.1 Trypanosoma cruzi | reverse complement strand
AACCCTGAATTTATCCGCTGCTTGGAGGATTTTCGCGAGCTCTTGCCCACACGGGTGCTGCACTCGGCTGATCGTTTTCGAGCGGCTGCTGCATCACACGTTGTGGTCTAAATTTTTGTTTCCAATTATGAATGATGGGGGTCAGAGGCACTCTCTGTCACTATCTGTTTGCGTGTTCACACACTGGACACCAAACAACCCTGAATTATCCGCTGCTTGGAGGAATTTCGCGAGCTCTTGCCCACACGGGTGCTGCACTCGGCTGATCGTTTTCGAGCGGCTGCTGCATCACACGTCGTGGTCTAAATTTTTGTTTCCAATTATGAATGATGGGGGTCAGAGGCACTCTCTGTCACTATCTGTTTGCGTGTTCACACACTGGACACCAAACAACCCTGAATTATCCGCTGCTTGGAGGAATTTCGCGAGCTCTTGCCCACACGGGTGCTGCACTCGGCTGATCGTTTTCGAGCGGCTGCTGCATCACACGTCGTGGTCTAAATTTTTGTTTCCAATTATGAATGATGGGGGTCAGAGGCACTCTCTGTCAATATCTGTTTGCGTGTTCACACACTGGACACCAAACAACCCTGAATTATCCGCTGCTTGGAGGAATTTCGCGAGCTCTTGCCCACACGGGTGCTGCACTCGGCTGATCGTTTTCGAGCGGCTGCTGCATCACACGTCGTGGTCTAAATTTTTGTTTCCAATTATGAATGATGGGAGTCAGAGGCACTCTCTGTCACTATCTGTTTGCGTGTTCACACACTGGACACCAAACAACCCTGAATTATCCGCTGCTTGGAGGAATTTCGCGAGCTCTTGCCCACACGGGTGCTGCACTCGGCTGATCGTTTTCGAGCGGCTGCTGCATCACACATCGTGGTATAAATTTTTGTTTCCAAATTATGAATGATGGGGGTCAGAGGCACTCTCTGTCACTAT
>NW_903421.1:0-945 GCF_000209065.1 Trypanosoma cruzi | reverse complement strand
GTCTCTTTGCACTGCGCCTCGGCAACGGCAAACACGTCACTCCCCACTTTTAGAAGGCCGGGAGCGCCCAACGAGTCCACAGTAACACCAGCACCCTCAGTGATGCCCTTCCACTCAAACTTTGGTTCAGCTGACTCCTCCACCTCATCCGCAGTCACAGTTCCACTGCCGCCGCAAACCATGACGACAAGTAGAAGAAGCACAAAATGGAGGAGATGCCGGGACTTTTTGGGCCTCTGCGGTTGACTCTCTCTTCCTTCCCTCCTCCTTCCGCTGGATCCGGTCACGCGGCGACGGTTGTGTGTGCGGGGCGCCTTGACTGCAGCAACACGTGAGAGCATACAAATATGTGTGTGTGGGCGCTGTGCGTGCTGTTGGTTCTTCCAGAGCCCTCGAATTTCACAGTAGCAATTAGCGTTTGGTAGTAGCTTCCTACTGTGTCAGTGGGTGAGAAGTAAAGAAAAAAACTGCCAATAAAAGGGTGAAACAGTAAGCACTGCCAGCATCCACAGTGAGTGGCGCCATCATCCTCGCCGCAGTCAATAACAAAAACAACAACAACTCACGCACACAGACACACGGAACAAGGAGAAAAAACAGTGCACCGGGAACACAGCAACTGTTACCACCACCAGAAGCAGGAGCCACAGCGGTTGAGGCGTTCGTCACGCGTCGGCACACACCAAGCAACGCCCAAACACAAATAAACCAACGTGATGCAAAAGGGCACGGCCGCCCTTCGCTGCGCCCATGCGCTGCCGCCAGTCCTTTTGCTGCTGTCTCCTCCAGCGCTCCCGCTCCGCCACCGGCACACACCACCCCGCACAGCCGGAGGATCCCCCGTCGACGCATCCACAGCATGGGAGAAGCTTCGGCAAGTGCAGCTGCCGGAAGGGAAGCAATCCGCACTCGTCCCAGGCACCCTCAACACCCACACCACCCACC
>NW_903420.1:0-945 GCF_000209065.1 Trypanosoma cruzi | reverse complement strand
GTTTATGCGCCCGACTATTAGTGCATGGACTGTGTGCTTGCACGACGACAGTCTGCATGGTTCTGCCTTCTCCACTGTGGAGGAGAAGATTTCTGGTCGACCTGCACTCGCTGCTGGCGGGGTTTGGGTGCACGCTCTCAGGCACACTGTGCCCGCCGCGTGACTGCTGGGAGCTTGTGGGCGGTGGGCGGCGTGTTGTGCGCCGGGACTTTTTGCAGGGGTGTGAGGCATCGCCTCCACGGCAGGTGTGTGGAGGCGAGGCTTCTTGGCGTGCAGCACGGAATCATTGTGTCGCCGACGACCTGCCAGTCGTTTGCGGGCGGAGAGGATTTTGTCACCGACGGCGACCGCCTGCGCCAAAGGGGTGTTGGCGCCGCACTCCAAGCCGCGGAAAAACGCGGTCCGTAAGACCCGAGCTCACAGCTGTGGGATCGTGGACCCCATGCGCTGCCGGCTGCGTCATGCTCGCGTGGCACCTCGTTGAATTGGGCCCCGCCTGTCTGTCGGCCCCACTCCCGCTGTCGGTTTCCCATCCTTTTCTTTCTTTCCTCTTTTCTCTCTCTTTTACTCTGCGCATGTGTGTTGCGGCGCCGGGCCCTGTGGCAGCTGAAGCAGCGAAGATAAGGCAAAAAGAAAGACCCGGTGGGAAACGATCGAAGGAACCACCGAATAGAAGTCATGGGGACGTTGCGTTTCGCTGATGGCACCATAGAACTCCCCGCAAACATGTACGCGATGCCCCTTGACCGCGCCAGGGAGTACGGCTTCGTGTCGCACTACAACCACACCGGCGACCCCGCGATGGACCGGCACGCCAGCAACCTGACCTTCACAGGGGAGCAGCTGTGGTGGCTGGTGACGAACCCTGTTTCCCTGCAGGTGCACCTGAACGGCTGGGGAGGTGTCGGGCTCGACGCCGCGGCGCTGCCACAGCTGCTGCCGTGC
>NW_903419.1:0-945 GCF_000209065.1 Trypanosoma cruzi | reverse complement strand
AGTGGCGCACTTTGGGCTCTTCCAGCCACAAAAACCCCGCTGCAAGGGTGGGAATCGAAGCGGGTGGGTGGGACAACAAAAGAACTAGAAAACCGTACTGACGTTATCGGTTCCTTGATTCCTTCCATCGCTGTCTAACAAAGGAACTCGAAGCGGTAGGAGGGAATAGTACGGAAATATGTCTTTGTTTTATTAGAAGCTTGTGAAGAGAATGTTCGCGGGCAAGCTGGCGCCCCCAATGTATATGCGTCCTGATGAAACGGAGATATATTTCTGTACGACTGTTCGTCCCTATTTTATGGACTTTTGACTGACCGCGATGGAAGGGATCAGGGAGCGAATGACGCCTGGACGCTTTATAATTATTTTTCTTACAACCACACGGTATCCCTGCAAGCTGGCTGAAGGAAATGACAGTGGTTTCTTTTACACGGCGACGGAGTGGAGCGACATTGGAGCCCGCCTGTTGGACTTGGTACGCCAGTACGGCGATTTCCGGGTGCAGCTCACTTTTATCGATGAGCACGGGCCGTTGGATGCGGTGGTAACCGTCGCTGCAACAATGACAGGCCTACGCTTGGTTTCAGGAACCATCCCCAAGCACTGGGAGAATACGATGTATTGCGGGACGTATTGCGAGTCTCCGGACGCCTCAATTGTCAAATTTCGAGGCTCAGTTGCTCCTGCCCATCGTGTGCGGGCTGCCCGGTGGTTGTGGGTCCAGCAAGGGCTGACCATTGCTGGAAGAGCGGAGACTGAACACCGACCACGCCAGCGCCGTCGCCGACGCTCGGAATCGGCGTGCGCAGCTTTACTCGCAGGTGGAAGAGGCGCATAATTACTTGTCGGCGCGCGAATGTCACATTGCGGTGGCCGGCGGTCCTCTTGCGGGACGCGGAGACGCCGTGCCAACGAGAAGCGCCCACCTCTCGGAGAGGGCCGCCA
>NW_903418.1:0-945 GCF_000209065.1 Trypanosoma cruzi | reverse complement strand
GCCGTTGTCCTTCGAGTAAATAATCATGGAGTAAACGCCATCATTTTTTCATTCACCGCCATCAGAAAAAACACAATGGTGCCATCCTCCATCAGAGCACCTGAGCCACCAGAAGCAAGGCACTCCGTCAATTTACCTTTGTGAGCGGCTATAGTACTCTCGTTCAACGGAGACTGGATTTCGCCCCATTTGATCCGTTTACTCTACTCTCCGCCCGTGGGATTCGTGACCTCACCAACAACCAGTTTTAGTTCCAAGCCGCCCTCTTTCCAACTCCCATCTACATAGGACACATCAGTGCTTCCCACAAGAAGAAACACCTTATTGCCCTTCATGGTTGTTGTGCGGCGGAGCACAACATCCAAACTCTCTTTCCCTCCGCTTTACCAAGCACAGTGTGTGCACTCCATTCTTCCTTTACCGACCTCACCAACAAGAGTAGACCATTCCTAAGCAGAGTCGATGTTCTCCGAAACAACATCAAAAGACGGCTTAGTCAATTGACCACCTTGATATTTGGCATTTACGTGACCTTCGGCAAAAGCAGCAATTACTCCACCAGCACTGACGAGAGAGGGTGAAACAAATGAATCCCTCCGACTTGAGTCAGTCCCCTTCTTCGCCAGCACCTGCGTCGTCTGCGGCACAAAAAGATCGACCCGTTGCAGTCCCTCAACACCCCCTGAAGCACTCCCTTCTCCAGCAATGGCACCCGTCAATGCCGACCCAGGAGTTGAAGCATCAGCATTACTTCCCACACCAGCTTGTGCACCTCCACCGCAGCACATCATCACGACGAGGAGAAGCAGCACTGTGGAATCAAACACAAGCCGGGACATGTTGGGCCTCTGCGACTCACTCTCTCTTCCTTCCCTCCTCCTTCCGCTGGATCCGGTCACGCGGCGACGGTTGTGCGTGCGGGGTGCCTCACTGCAGCACACGTGA
>NW_903417.1:0-945 GCF_000209065.1 Trypanosoma cruzi | reverse complement strand
TCCCCCCTGCTGGTGTGCTCCGCGTGGCATCTGATGCGGCTGCCGTTCCTGGCTCTGGCGAACCGTCGCCTGTAACGCCTTGGTTTCCTGCCGCCGGCAACTATGACTGCAGCTGCTGCGCTGATTGTGGTTCTGTTGTCACACCGGAGGTCGCTGGTTCACCGGGTTCCGCTGACTTCGGCAAATTTATCGGCCCTGTTGGTGCTGGTGGAGTTGCTGGTGGTGACGGAGGTGCTCCTCACGGCTGGTTTAATTCTTCTGCTTTACCTTCATCTTCTTTCGATCGACCCGAGCCACTTCCCTCCGAACCGTGGGCCAGCCTCCCAGCAGAACCCTCGTCACTCGCTTCACCACTTCCTTCCCCTCCCAGACCAGCAATTGATTGAGCACTCTCCTGCTCTCCCGACTCGGCATTTCCCCCTGTGACAGAACCTCCAGCTGCATTTTGTTGAGACGTCACCTCAGTTGTTTTACTGCAAAAAATTGTGGGAAAGGCTTTACAGTACGTGCCGTTTGCCCCATAATAATATGCATGTACCTCATCGTTGAAAAACAACGCGTAGCCACCGCCGGCACCGCACCACAGCACGCAGAGGGCACACACCAGCAGCACGCGGCCAGTCATCGTTATCATCATCACGGCTGCACACACACACACACAATGGCGCAAAGCCTAATGAGCAAAAGCAAACATGTGTATATTTAAATGCATGGCTATAGACGTCTGCGCAACTAAATGTTTTTGCACACGGTCATACATGTAAAATGAGCGAGCCAAATAAATTCATACAATGAAGCAAAGAGAGAGATGGAAAGGAAACGCATGTATGTGTGCATGTGTTGTTGTTGTTGTTTTTACAGTGGTTGCCGCCGTAAAAAAGCGCATAAACAAAAATAATTTGGAGCCGCCGTGTTAAATTGGAGGATCCATAAAAATAAAATAAG
>NW_903416.1:0-945 GCF_000209065.1 Trypanosoma cruzi | reverse complement strand
CGCCCTTCGTCACGCCGCCGTCGCCCCGCAGCGTCGCCCACAGGTTTGCCTTGTTCCTCTCGGCGTTGTGTAGCAGGGTGCACTTGACACCAAGCCCCTCCAGGTAGTCCTTGCAGTAGTGGATGAGCTCAAGGTTCGAGTTGCGGCTCGTCGTGTCAAAGGCCACAAGCTTCGCCAGCCACTGTGTGTGGTCCATGGACCGAGCCGCCATCGCCAAGGTGAGTTGCTTAAGATCTTGTAAACGAACTAGGGAGTGCAGGGTGCAAGGGGGAGAAGGGTGATGCAGAGAGACGCAGGGGACGTGCCCGAGTGTGTGTGTGTGTGTGTGAGCGTGTGAGCGTGAGTGCTGCGCAGCGGTGGCAGGAGTGCCGTGGAGGTAGGTGTATTCAAAAAAATAAATCAAAGAAGAAAGAAAAGAACGATGTGCCTACCACATACCCCGCTGTCAGAATGTATCCCTAAACAGTGCCCCGCATTCAGCTGCCGGTGTGGAAATTGAGACACGCCATGACGGTCCCCCACACCAACGCTCAACGCCAAACATAGCCCAAACCCACCCACCCAAGAAACAAGTAGGAAAAGAAAGAAGCCCAACAAAACCCCACTAAATTTCAGGTAAATATAACGTCCCAGCACACTGGCGGTGGCAACATTGTCACAGGTTGGCAGGGGACGCCTTGAGGCTCTCCGCCACCCTCAGAACAAACTCACGGCACTTGTCGAGCTGCGCGGGGGTGACATACTCATTCGCACAGTGTATGGCCCCGCCATTGGGTCCGCATATCACAGTTGGTGCGCCGGCAATCCCGCTGTAGTGGCCCGCCTCCGTGCAGCCAGCCAATTTCCAGACCTTGTAATCATTGTTAATGGCGCATACCAGCTTGGTGATGGGCGCCTCCTCACTGCCCTCAAACGACGGCGTTTCATCCCGCGGCGTGATAACAA
>NW_903415.1:0-945 GCF_000209065.1 Trypanosoma cruzi | reverse complement strand
TCGACATCGTCCTCGTCGCAGCACCAAAGCAGCTCACGTCGGCGTCGCACACGCCACACGCCACGGGGCGGAATTCCCCGATGATGCCGGCGGACCTGTAGTCCATCGGCCGCAGCGCCTGCCCGTTCAGCGTGAGGCACCCCACGACGAACTTTCCGCCGGCACCCCCGAGCGCAACGGTGCCGTCCATCACGACGGGCCCGCTGCCGGCGTTCCCATGGAGCGTCAGCGTGCTCTGCACAAGGTCCGCACTGCGCGGGTACGACGGCAGCGACAGGAGCCTGCCGCTGATGCTGTTGCCGCGCACCGACAGCCACGACCCGGAAACAAACGACGCCGACCCCCGCAGCACCAGCAGCGCGCCATCGGTCAGTGCACCGGCGTTGTCGTTCACCACGACGGCGGACGCGTTGGCCTCCACACCGCTGCCAAACACCAACCCATGCGCGGCGTACACCTGGCTCCCCGACACGCGCAGCACAGCGCCCCCCGAGGCAACCACGCGCACACTCGCGTACAACGCATACTCGCCACCGAACACAGCCGCGTCCAGCGCAACACCGCCACCGACAAGCTCCAGCATGGCGCCGTCCACCACCACCGTCCGCCCACCGGTCACCACGGTCACGAGAGCAACGCCGGACACAACCAGCACGGACCGCACGAGCCGCAGGCCCGACAGCACCAGCAGCGGTGCGTACGGCGAGGACTGCGAGCCGAGAAGATACACAAGCGGCGTCGGCCTCGCGGCAACCAGCAGGGAGTCGGTCACCGTCAGCACGGACCCCGCGGGATACGTGCCGGTCAGCACAAGCGCACCGTTCAGCGCCTCTACATCGCACACCGACAGCTCCACCGGCCCGCCCTCGTCGCTCCCCGCCGTCCCCGCACCGCGCAACGCTCCACCGCCCATCACGTACAGCACGGCGCCGTTACGCAGCGAAA
>NW_903414.1:0-945 GCF_000209065.1 Trypanosoma cruzi | reverse complement strand
GCCGCAGCCGCACACACCACGAAACGGATGAAATCAGTGCGATTGCAGAACTCGCACACCGTCCTGCAAACCAGAAGTTTAAAAAGCAATAAGAAATAAGAATTCCAAAAAAAAAAGGAAAAAAACTTAGGCTTCTTCGGGGCTCGAACCCGCACCCCGGATGAAATTGTGAGCTTGTTTTGCCACTGAGCTAAAAAAAATGTGGTCGCGCGACCCATTTTCACGTAAGGTGTTAAGTTCGATCTTCGAACAATCGAGCACATTTGCGTTGTCCCCTGGAAAACGAAAGCGACATGTTTAGGGTGCGCCGCCGCAGCGTGGATACCTCGATTCGTCGTCATATATCTCTCGTACGGGGCCGCAGCCGCAGCGTGAATACTTCGATTCGTCGTCATATATCTCTCGTACGGGGCCGTCGCCGCAGCGTGGATACATCGATTCGTTGTCATGTATCTCTCGTTCGGGGCGGACCGCCGCAACTTGGATAATTCGACACGTCGTCATGTATCTCTCGTCCGGGGCAGCCGCTGCAACTTGGATAATTCGACACGTCGTCATGTATCTCTCGTCCGGGGCCACCGCCCTACTCTTTTTTATTCCCTGCGGCGGCCAACCCCGGCAGTAAGGACAAAAAATAGGATCGCGTTTTTTCTTAATGCTTTTCCTGTTTGGGGGGGCGGATCTTTGTTTTCTATGATTGCCCCCCCCCTTTTTTTTGTCTATTCCAGGTTGGTTTTAGGAGGCTTGATGTGCCTGCTGGGTGATCGCCGGCTTTTTTATTGGTGATTGCGTATTTTTGGCTTACCGGTGTGCCGCTCAGTGCCATTTTGTTTTACTTCTTTTCTGCTTATTGGGGCGTGTTGTTATTCGTCACGCGTCAGCATACACCGAGCAACATGTCAAAAAACAAAACGCAGGCTTCTTCGCCCCTCGCGAGGGGCCTCG
>NW_903413.1:0-945 GCF_000209065.1 Trypanosoma cruzi | reverse complement strand
GACAACCCGTAATGAGCCCAGAGCGTGCGGAGATACTTGAAAAATGCATCACCCCATTGTTTTTCATGTCTGTCATATGGAGTCTTGGTGCCACGTGTGACGAGGGAAGTCGGGAGAAATTTAGCGACATGCTGCGCACCGTGGCTCAAGGGAACAATCACGCCGATTCTTTACCCGCCGAAGGCCTGGTCTATGATTACTGCTTTGTTTACTCCGCCGTACCGGAGGATGAGGAGCAACCACGTTGGGTGCACTGGGATGATCTCTGTGATACCTGCGAGATTGGTCGGATGACAAAATTTGAGGACGTTATGGTGCCCACGATTGACAACACACGCCAAAAATATGTGCTGCAGCACTTGTTAACACAAAAGGTGAATGTGGTAGCTGTTGGCCCGACGGGTACAGGGAAGACGGTCTCTGTGAGTGATCTTGTACTTGGTGGGTTACCCGACCGGTTTCTTGGCCTCACCTTTACTTTCTCTCCACAGACAAAGGCTGGCGTGCTGCAGAACTCCCTCATGTCCAAGTTTGACAAGCGTCGCTCACATGTGTTTGGTGCTCCCATTGGTAAACACTTTGTTGTATTCATTGATGACGCGAATTTACCTCAAAAGGAGCGTTATGGTGCCCAGCCGCCATTGGAGCTGCTGCGTCAATTGTTGGGCCATGGGGGTTTCTACAACTTTACAGGTGGAATCCGATGGAATGCCATCATTGACACGTCATTTGTCATGGCGATGGGGCCTCCTGGTGGCAGCCGTACACAAGTCTCAAACCGTCTCATGCGCTACCTTAACTATGTGTCGTTTCCCGAGATGTCAGAAGTGTCAAAGCGCACCATTTTTGACACCATTTCTTAAGGGGGTCCTAGTCAACGTGGTGTGAAGAGTGAGGTCATTGATCTTTCCTCAAGCTTGTTGAGGGGACGCTGAGTATATTTCG
>NW_903412.1:0-945 GCF_000209065.1 Trypanosoma cruzi | reverse complement strand
CAAGCAGCGGATAATTCAGGGTTGTTTGGTGTCCAGTGTGTGAACACGCAAACAGATATTGACAGAGAGTGTCTCTGACTCCCACCATTCATAATCGGAAACAAAAATTCAGACCACAACGTGTGATGCAGCAGCCGCTCGAAAACGATTAGCCGAGTGCAGCACCCGTGTGGGCAACAGCTCGCGGAATTCCTCCAAGCAGCGGATAGTTCAGGGTTGTTTGGTGTCCAGTGTGTGAACACGCAAACAGATATTGACAGAGACTGCTTCTGACTCCCACCATTCATAATCGGAAACAAAAATTTAGACCACAACGTGTGATGCAGCGACCGCTCGAAAACGATTAGCCGAGTGCAGCACCCGTGTGGGCAAGAGCTCGCGAAATTCCTCCAAGCAGCGGATAGTTCAGGGTTGTTTGGTGTCCAGTGTGTGAACACGCAAACAGATATTGACAGGGAGTGTCTCTGACTCCCACCATTCATAATCGGAAACAAAAATTTAGACCACAACGTGTGATGCAGCAGCCGCTCGAAAACGATTAGCCGAGTGCAGCACCCGTGTGGGCAACAGCTCGCAAAATTCCTCCAAGCAGCGGATAGTTCAGGGTTGTTTGGTGTCCAGTGTGTGAACACGCAAACAGATATTGACAGAGAGTGTCTCTGACTCCCACCATTCATAATCGGAAACAAAAATTCAGACCACAACGTGTGATGCAGCAGCCGCTCGAAAACGATTAGCCGAGTGCAGCACCCGTGTGGGCAACAGCTCGCGAAATTCCTCCAAGCAGCGGATAATTCAGGGTTGTTTGGTGTCCAGTGTGTGAACACGCAAACAGATATTGACAGAGAGTGTCTCTGACTCCCACCATTCATAATCGGAAACAAAAATTCAGACCACAACGTGTGATGCAGCAGCCGCTCGAAAACGATTAGCCGAGTGCAGCAC
>NW_903411.1:0-945 GCF_000209065.1 Trypanosoma cruzi | reverse complement strand
CTGATCGTTTTCGAGCGGCCGCTGCATTACACGTTGTGGTCCAAATTTTTGTTTCCGATTGTGAATGGTGGGAGTCAGAGGCACTCTCTGTCAATATCTGTTTGCGTGTTCACACACTGGACACCAAAAAACCCTGAACTATCCGCTGCTTGGAGGAATTTCGCGAGCTCTTGCCCACACGGGTGCTGCACTCGGCTGATCGTTTTCGAGCGGCCGCTGCATCACACGTTGTGGTCCAAATTTTTGTTTCCGATTGTGAATGGTGGGAGTCAGAGGCACTCTCTGTCAATATCTGTTTGCGTGTTCACACACTGGACACCAAACAACCCTGAACTATCCGCTGCTTGGAGGAATTTCGCGAGCTCTTGCCCACACGGGTGCTGCACTCGGCTGATCGTTTTCGAGCGGCCGCTGCATCACACGTTGTGGTCCAAATTTTTGTTTCCGATTGTGAATGGTGGGAGTCAGAGGCACTCTCTGTCAATATCTGTTTGCGTGTTCACACACTGGACACCAAACAACCCTGAACTATCCGCTGCTTGGAGGAATTTCGCGAGCTCTTGCCCACACGGGTGCTGCACTCGGCTGATCGTTTTCGAGCGGCCGCTGCATCACACGTTGTGGTCCAAATTTTTGTTTCCGATTGTGAATGGTGGGAGTCAGAGGCACTCTCTGTCAATATCTGTTTGCGTGTTCACACACTGGACACCAAGCAACCCTGAACTATCCGCTGCTTGGAGGAATTTCGCGAGCTCTTGCCCACACGGGTGCTGCACTCGGCTGATCGTTTTCGAGCGGCCGCTGCATCACACGTTGTGGTCCAAATTTTTGTTTCCGATTGTGAATGGTGGGAGTCAGAGACACTCTCTGTCAATATCTGTTTGCGTGTTCACACACTGGACACCAAACAACCCTGAAATATCCGCTGCTTGGAGGAATTCGCCT
>NW_903410.1:0-945 GCF_000209065.1 Trypanosoma cruzi | reverse complement strand
TGAATGGTGAGAGTCAGAGGCACTCTCTGTCACTATCTGTTTGCGTATTCATGCACTGGACACCAAACAACCCTGAATTATCCGCTGCTTGGAGGAATTTCGCGAGCTCTTGCCCACACGGGTGCTGCACTCGGCTGATCGTTTTCGAGCGGCTGCTGCATCACACGTTGTGGCCCAAATTTTTGTTTCCAATTATGAATGGTGGGAGTCAGAGACACACTCTGTCACTATCTGTTTGCGTGTTCGTGCACTGGACACCAAACAACCCTGAACTATCCGCTGCTTGGAGGAATTTCGCGAGCTCTTGCCCACGAGGGTGCTGCACTCGGCTGATCGTTTTCGAGCGGCTGCTGCATCACACGTTGTGGCCCAAATTTTTGTTTCCAATTATGAATGGTGGGAGTCAGAGGCACTCTCTGTCACTATCTGTTTGCGTGTTCGTGCACTGGACACCAAACAACCCTGAATTATCCGCTGCTTGGAGGAATTTCGCGAGCTCTTGCCCACGAGGGTGCTGCACTCGGCTGATCGTTTTCGAGCGGCTGCTGCATCACACGTTGTGGCCCAAATTTTTGTTTCCAATTATGAATGGTGGGAGTCAGAGGCACTCTCTGTCACTATCTGTTTGCGTGTTCATGCACTGGACACCAAACAACCCTGAATTATCCGCTGCTTGGAGGAATTTCGCGAGCTCTTGCCCACACGGGTGCTGCAGTCGGCTGATCGTTTTCGAGGGGCTGCTGCATCACACGTTGTGGTCTAAATTTTTGTTTCCGATTGTGAATGGTGGGAGTCAGAGACACACTCTGTCACTATCTGTTTGCGTGTTCGTGCACTGGACACCAAACAACCCTGAACTATCCGCTGCTTGGAGGAATTTCGCGAGCTCATGCCCACGAGGGTGCTGCACTCGGCTGATCGTTTTCGAGGGGCTGCTGCATCACA
>NW_903409.1:0-945 GCF_000209065.1 Trypanosoma cruzi | reverse complement strand
GCAAGGCGCTCACAGCAGAAGATTGACATCCAGGCAAGGAAGACAAGGTGAGTGGGGTTGGGGTGCATGGTGGACGCCGCGCCTTTTTCTATTTTCGTCTCTTTCCTTGTCTTTGTTTTTTTTTCTTCAGGGCCTGTGAGAAGGAATGCTAGCGAGAGGGCTGGTTGCCCAATTTAATATAAGTTTTGGTAAACCGTGGGAAGTAATTCCGTGTGATCCTTTTCCTATCTTATGGTCCTTTGAAAGGCCCCGACGGAAGGAGTCAAGGAACCGATAACGGCACGACGGATTTTATTTTTACTTTTGCCATCCACCCTCTTTGATTCCGACCTTGCGGCGGGGTCTTGTGGCTGGAGGGCCCAAAGTCTTCCAACTCGTAAGTAATAAATATCTCCAATCCGAACACACCGCACCGTGGCACGAGGATGGCTATCCGAACATATAGATGTAGTTGGGACAAACATTGAGGATGTGGCGGGGCCGCTGCCTCTCCATGGCCCTCTTCTTTCCCGTCCTGTTTTATTTATACGTATCAGTTCGGGATCCGGTCCGCAGCCCAGGCGAACATTTTTCCGTGCTTCGGCTTTATTTGGAGGCTGTGTCGGTTTTTTGTTGTTGTCTGTGTGTGCGCTGCGGTAATTTGTGGTGCTGCCCCTCCTTCTCTCTTGTGGCTGCAGCGTCTCTTTTCCCTCTGTTCCTCTTTCCTTCTGCTTCTCCTCCCGCAGACAAGGCCTGTGCTACCACCACTACCACTAATACCACTGCTGTTGCCCGCACCTCAGGAACAGACACACTGTACCGAAGCCATGCGCCAGCCACGCCACACCGCGCTGCTGCCACTGCTGCCGTGGCTCATGATGGTGGTGTGTTGCGCCGGTGTTTGCGTTGCCGCTGATCCCGCCGTGAAGCACCCGCTGTGGGTTTGACGCGATGATGAAGAAATAC
>NW_903408.1:0-945 GCF_000209065.1 Trypanosoma cruzi | reverse complement strand
GAAAACGATCCGCCGAGTGCAGCA
This sequence comes from Trypanosoma cruzi, assembly GCF_000209065.1. Classification (NCBI taxonomy): domain Eukaryota; phylum Euglenozoa; class Kinetoplastea; order Trypanosomatida; family Trypanosomatidae; genus Trypanosoma; species Trypanosoma cruzi. The sequence goes on along the minus strand of NW_903408.1, from coordinate 921 downwards.
CCCTTGTGGGCAAGATCTCGCGAAATTCCTCCAAGCAGCGGATAGTTCCGGGTTGTTTGGCGTCCAGTGTGTGAACACGCAAACAGACATTGACAGAGAGTGTCTCTGACCACCACCATTCATAATTCGAAACAAAAATTTAGACCACAGCGTGTGGTGCGGCAGCCACTTGAAAACGATCCGCCGAGTGCAGCACCCTTGTGGGCAAGATCTCGCGAAATTCCTCCAAGCAGCGGATGGTTCAGGGTTGTTTGGCGTCCAGTGTGTGAACACGCAAACAGACATTGAAAGAGAGTGTCTCTGACCACCACCATTCATAATTCGAAACAAAAATTTAGACCACAACGTGCGGTGCAGCAGCCGCTCGAAAACGATTATCCGAGTGCAGCACCCATGTGGGCAAGATCTCGAGAAACTCCTCCAAGCAGCGGATGGTTCAGGGTTGTTTGGCGTCCAGTGTGTGAACACGCAAACAGACATTGAAAGAGAGTGTCTCTGACCACCACCATTCATAATTTGAAACAAAAATTTAGACCACAGCGTGTGGTGCAGCGGCCGCTCGAAAACGATCCGGCGAGTGCAGCACCCATGTGGGCAAGATCTCGCGAAACTCCTCCAAGCAGCGGATAGTTCAGGGTTGTTTGGCGTCCAGTGTGTGAACACGCAAACAGATAGTGAAAGAGAGTGCCTCTGACCACCACCATTCATAATTCGAAACAAAAATTTAGACCACAGCGTGTGGTGCAGCAGCCGCTCGAAAACGATCCGCCGACTGCAGCACCCATGTGGGCAAGATCTCGCGAAATTCCTCCAAGCAGCGGATAGTTCAGGGTTGTTTGGCGTCCCAGTGTGTGAACACGCAAACAGACATGAAAGAGAGTGTCTCTGACCACCACCATTAATAATTCGAAACAAAAATTA
>NW_903407.1:0-945 GCF_000209065.1 Trypanosoma cruzi | reverse complement strand
CTGTTGGGTGTGAGGCGTGTTGCACCGCGGTAGTTCTGGCCCGCACACACCGACGGTCCGCTGTGACGCCTGTGATGGCCGGTGCGTGGCGCTGGTGTTTTGCGGAGCGAGTGGGTGCGGTGTCTGCGAGAGGGTCGGTGCTCTCCTCGCGCCTCGCGTGTGTGTTGCTCTTTTCTGTGGGCGATGTTTCTTCATGTCGTCCCTTCCGGATTGTCTTGTGTCCCGCTCTCTGCGTGGGTGCTCTGCTCCCCACTGACTTGTCAGCTGCATTGCCGCCGCTGTTTTTTTCCTTACCGCATGCACACAGACACGCTAGGAAAGAAGGAAAACAAGCGATAATTACCACTGTGAAATTGGAAGGCACTGATAGGACCAACAGCACACACACACATATTTGTATGCTCTCACGTGTTGCTGCGGTGAAGGCACCCCGCACACACAACCGTCGCGGCGTGACCGGATCTAGCGGAAGGAGGAGGGAAAGAAGAGAGAGTGAGCCGCCGAGGCCCAACATGTCCCGGCGTGTGTTTGCTTCCGCGGTGATGCTTCTCCTTTTTTCGTGATGACGTGCTGTGGGATTGGTGGAGGTGCTTCTGCTGGGGGAGTAATGTGAGGAAAGCAGTTGATGCGTTGATGGGGATTGGATGGGAAAAGCTTGACAACTGGGAGGATTTTTCTGACGCTGGTGGTAAATATGGCCCGCTTCGTGGTCCCAGTCTCGTTGATCTGCAGGGTCATGTATTTGCTATTGCTGAGGCCCATTGCAAGGATGGAGGCGACTGCAGCGACGTCGGCTTTACTGGGATTGCGTCAAAGTACCTTGATTTAAGTGGTGTTGCTGATCCAACGGAGATCTTGACGGCAGATGCGAGTATCTTTGGCGCAGATCTTCTAAAGGAAGGGTCTGAGGTCATCAGCGCCAGAAACGGCATAACGCGACCAACG
>NW_903406.1:0-945 GCF_000209065.1 Trypanosoma cruzi | reverse complement strand
CTCGAAACGATCCGCCGAGTGCAGCACCGTTGTGGGCAGGAGCTCGCGAAATTCCTCCAAGCAGCGGATAGTTCAGGGTTGTTTGGCGTTCAGTGTGTGAACACGCAAACAGACATTGAAAGAGAGTGTCTCTGACCACCACCATTCATAATTCGAAACAAAAATTTAGACCACAGCGTGTGGTGCAGCAGCCGCTCGAAAACGATCCGCCGAGTGCAGCACCGTTGTGGGCAAGATCTCGCGAAATTCCTCCAAGCAGCGGATAATTCAGGGTTGTTTGGCGTTCAGTGTGTGAACACGCAAACAGACATTGAAAGAGAGTGTCTCTGACCACCACCATTCATAATTCGAAACAAAAATTTAGACCACAGCGTGTGGTGCAGCAGCCGCTCGAAAACGATCCGCCGAGTGCAGCACCGTTGTGGGCAAGAGCTCGCGAAATTCCTCCAAGCAGCGGATAGTTCAGGGTTGTTTGGCGTTCAGTGTGTGAACACGCAAACAGACATTGAAAGAGAGTGTCTCTGACCACCACCATTCATAATTCGAAACAAAAATTTAGACCACAGCGTGTGGTGCAGCAGCCGCTCGAAAACGATCCGCCGAGTGCAGCACCGTTGTGGGCAAGATCTCGCGAAATTCCTCCAAGCAGCGGATAATTCAGGGTTGTTTGGCGTTCAGTGTGTGAACACGCAAACAGATAGTGACAGAGAGTGTCTCTGACCACCACCATTCATAATTCGAAACAAAAATTTAGACCACAACGTGTGGTGCAGCAGCCGCTCGAAAACGATCCGCCGAGTGCAGCACCGTTGTGGGCAAGAGCTCGCGAAATTCCTCCAAGCAGCGGATAGTTCAGGGTTGTTTGGCGTTCAGTGTGTGAACACGCAAACAGACATTGAAAGAGAGTGTCTCTGACCACCACCATTCATAATTCGAAACAAAAAC
>NW_903405.1:0-945 GCF_000209065.1 Trypanosoma cruzi | reverse complement strand
GGCTCCTGCGTGCCGTGTTCTCCAGCCGCTGCGTGGCGACTGTTACCTGGTCCTCGAACTGGTCGAGCTGCGCCTCATTGCGCCCAAGCTCCTCCTGCAGACGATGCATCTCCGTCTCCTTCTGCCTCAGCGTGTGCTCCAGAATCGTGACGCGGCCGCGCAGCATTTTGCCCTCCGCCTCCGTCGTCTCCACGCCCTGGCGTCGCCCCGGGCGTCTCGCCTGCCTGTCGCGCGGCTGGCCACCCTCCACCTCCTCCCGCAGCGCCTGCATCTGCGTCTCCAGCAGATTAAACGCCTGCGCGAGCTCCTCCGCCTGGTGCTTCGCCGCTACCTCCGAATCCCGCATCTGCCGGGATAAACTGCCGATCTTGTCCCGCTTCTCGCGGAGCTGCTGCACCAACCGCTCGTTCTGCCGCTGGAGTTGCTCCACCTCCTCCGCCCGCTGCCGCTTCAATGCCTTGTACCTACCCTCCAACCGATGGTATTCGAGTTGATTGTTTTCCAGCTGCCCCCGCACCCGCAGCAGCTCCGCATGGCTCTCCTCCACGCCTGGAGGAAGACTGGTAAGCCGCCACTCGCTCTGCTCCAACGCCGTCTGCAGCTCCAACTGGCGCGCCTCCAACCTGTGGCAAGTGCTGCGCGACAGCATGAGGTCCGCCTGCAGGCTCGAGATCTGGAGAAACTGCGCAAGCTCAGCGCCCTCGGTGTTTCGCAAAAGCGTGGGCGTAAACGACATCTCACGCTCATGCTCCTCTCCATCATTGTTTTCCACACGTGAAGTCGACAGGCGGCCACTCGAACGCGTCAGGCGTCCAAAGCACGGTAGTCACGCTGCGCCTTCATCAACTCCGCATTTACTTCTTCTACCTTCCGCATGCAAATGGCAGCATTTTCCTCCGCTCGCTTGCGAGCCTCATTTCGCCCGTTGGGCACTCCGTCTCGCAG
>NW_903404.1:0-945 GCF_000209065.1 Trypanosoma cruzi | reverse complement strand
AAATGAAGCTGAGCGACTTTCTTACGAGGGAACTGGACGGCAGGGGCATTGTGGACACTAATCGGGATGTCTTGCCGGAGGAGTTTTTCAAGGACCCCACGAAGTATATCCGTGATAAAGGAGCATTGGACGAAATACAGGCATCAGGTCATTATTTGAGTATGAAGCGAGCTGTAAAGGGTGAAGTGATCTTCGATGAGGATATACGCAAGCTTTGCGATAAGGGTGTCAAGAATCCACCGGGGCGGTCATTAGCTGCTGCGGAGGTAAAGGCAACTGTTCATAACTCCACCAAACATTTCTTGGATTCAGCTGCCGAGGAGGCGAGGGACCCAACGACGACGAGCGCACCGGAGAAACTGGAGGGATGCTACGAGTCTGTACACAATGCGAGGTGGAGCCATGCGGTGGAACTTCCGGACGACGTGGAGCGAAAGAAAACGGGGACGGGAATGTGGGTGCATGAGGGGAAGCCAGAACAGTCATGGTCGCACAAGAAAGCTGACGACGCTACCGAAAAGAATGACGCTGTGCAGCAATTCGGTGCGGCACCTCCCGTGTTGATGGTGCTCACCTCGGAGAAGGGATGGCCGTACTCGTGGAATACGATACAGGATCTTCCTAAGGACGTTTTTGTAAACTGTGAGGTGGATCGAGTGTGGCAGATCGTCAAGGGCGATCTAACCGCGTGGTTCAGCCCTCACGGCGGGACCGACTTTAGGCCCGAGCGACGTGTATTGATTGGGACGCCCGGGATCGGGAAATCGGTGGCTGCCGGCTCGTACCTCCTCTACCAGCTGCTGCACGACGATTTCGAGAAAATCCAAGTGGTAGTCCACTGTTTTGGTGGAGGAGATGCGTACGTGTCTGACAAGACCACCAGAGCGGTGACAAGATACGGCGATGAGGACATGTGCATCTCGGAGTTGAGAAGTTTGAGGGGGC
>NW_903403.1:0-945 GCF_000209065.1 Trypanosoma cruzi | reverse complement strand
GTCTGCGTGATGCCACATCGGGGTCTCCAGCGACAGGGGTGAATGATAACAGCACTCGAGTGGAAAAAAGTTCCACGGCGGCAATAAATAATGATGCCCCGTTCCACCCGACCACACTTAGTGAGGTGCTGAACAGAAAGTGGTCGCCCAGTGATTTCTGCTACTTGGAGCACCTGCATTTTGTGAAGGTGGTCTTTGAAGCGAATTGTAGCATGTTTGAACAAAGTGACCCGGAAAAACTGCGTCAGGAGCGGTCAACGGAGCGTTCCCATCGACACGAAGCCAAGGATGAACAGAAAAAGGCTGCCACCTCCGGCTGTTCACAGGATGTTACGGAGGAAGACGCAAATGAAGTATCGCTGCAGCGCACTCCACAAGAGTATGCTTTGATGGAATCCCTTAACACACTCAAATCCTTGGGTCAGCAGGCTGCACGAATACTGGGAGATGTGTCCCTGTCACCTTGTGAACGACGTGGTTGTACCCTTTTTCTTGATGAATTATTTGGGGTATTGGAACTGGAGCTGCGCTGTTGTGCCAGGTACGCCTCGCAAAAGTCTTATCCTGCCCACGACCGTGTGCTGGAGCAGATCAGTCTGATTTGCACACTTGCCTGCACCGTTGCTCGGACTCTACCGGAGAAATTTTTATGTAACAGGGAAAATTGTTTTAAAGTAGCACTTCTAGCACTTAGGTTGTGCATTGTGGCTAAAATCCTCTTGGCAATAATCACGGCAGTAGTGGCGGTGACGACAGCCCCAGCCACAACGACGAATAATTCCACAATTAAATTGGTGGAAGTTTGTATCCACACGAGCATACTACTGCTCCACCATTGTCAACCAGCGACTGTCGACTTAATTTTTCTTGCGGAAGAGGTGATGGAGATGACGCGTCAAGCGGTTTGTGTCACGGAACAGGAGGAGAAACTCTCGGATTCTTTTT
>NW_903402.1:0-945 GCF_000209065.1 Trypanosoma cruzi | reverse complement strand
TTGTGATGGTGGGAGTCAGAGACACTCTCTGTCATATCTGTTTGCGTGTTCCACACTGGACACCAAACAACCCTGAACTATCCGCTGCTTGGAGGAATTTCGCGAGGTGTTGCCCACACGGGTGCTGCACTCGGCTGATCGTTTTCGAGCGGCTGCTGCATCACACGTTGTGGTCTGAATATTTGTTTCCGATTGTGAATGGTGGGAGTCAGAGACACTCTCTGTCACCACCTGTTTGCGTGTTCACACACTGGACACCAAACAACCCTGAACTATCCGCTGCTTGGAGGAATTTCGCGAGCTCTTGCCCACACGGGTGCTGCACTCGGCTGATCGTTTTTGAGCGGCCGCTGCATCACACGTTGTGGTCCAAATTTTTGTTTCCGATTGTGAATGGTGGGAGTCAGAGACACTCTCTGTCAATATCTGTTTGCGTGTTCACACACTGGACACCAAACAACCCTGAATTATCCGCTGCTTGGAGGAATTTCGCGAGCTCTTGCCCACACGGGTGCTGCACTCGGCTGATCGTTTTTGAGCGGCCGCTGCATCACACGTTGTGGTCCAAATTTTTGTTTCCGATTGTGAATGATGGGGGTCAGAGACACTCTCTGTCAATATCTGTTTGCGTGTTCATACACTGGACACCAAACAACCCTGAATTATCCGCTGCTTGGAGGAATTTCGCGAGCTCTTGCCCACACGGGTGCTGCACTCGGCTGATCGTTTTCGAGCGGCCGCTGCATCACACGTTGTGGTCTGAATTTTTGTTTCCGATTGTGAATGGTGGGAGTCAGAGACACTCTCTGTCAATATCTGTTTGCGTGTTCACACACTGGACACCAAACAACCCTGAATTATCCGCTGCTTGGAGGAATTCGCGAGCTCTTGCCACACGGGTGCTGCACTCGGCTGATCGTTTTTGAGCGGCCGCTGCATACACGT
>NW_903401.1:0-945 GCF_000209065.1 Trypanosoma cruzi | reverse complement strand
GTGAGCGGCCCACAATTGTGGCTAACGGATGATATTTATATACATATATACACTTACCTGGTGTTAAGCTTTGAGGGTGTGGTGAATCCACTCTTGTCCCGCTCATCCTTTCTTATTCCTATCTGGTTTGTTTTCTACCATCGATAAACTCAGGATCCGGCGAGCGGCCCAGAGGATTATTCTGCTTTCATTTCTTTTTCGATTATTTATGAATTCTTTTGTTTTTCTTTTACACATTTTTGTGTGTTAAATAGTTTTTGTTTGCATATTTGTATCCACCCTTCGCCTTTTCTTTTAATTTTTTTATGGTTGCTTTATTTGTTATTATTTTTTGTTTGTGTTTGTTTTGTGTTTCATGGGGGTGGGAGGCTGTTATTATTAGATTGGTTTGGTTTTTGACGCTGGCGAGTGTGTGCAGCGACGATACAAATGGAGAAGAGAGCCCCGCTTGAAAAGGTTTGTGTCGCGGATACGGTGATACAGGCGTGCCTGGCGCATGCCTTTACGACGGAACAAGAAGAGGTGATGGGGTTGCTACTTGGGGAGGTCACCGTGCATCACGGTTGTGGTGCGACGGCTGCTATTTCTTCAGAGACGGTGAGGGTGGCTGCAACCGTCTCTCCTGCAATTTCCACAGGTGCTAAATCTTTCGGTGGGAATGTGAATGCTCCAACACCAACACCAACGTCCACCGTTCGTAAGCGTGCCAATGTGTGGGGTGCTTGGATTTTGCAGCGCAGTGTGAGGCGTGCCGACCGTGTTGAAATTGCCCCAGAGATGCTTGCCGGTGCCTCCGATGAGGCGGAGCGCTACACAAAACAGGTGGGACATCATACCCGCGTGATTGGGTGGTACCACAGCCACCCCCGCATCACGCCATACCCGTCGCAGGTTGACCTTCGCTCCCAGGGCTCGTACCAGCAGATGGAAAGCGGTTGGGTTGGT
>NW_903400.1:0-945 GCF_000209065.1 Trypanosoma cruzi | reverse complement strand
TGGAGGAGCCCAAAGTGTTCCACTTCGTAGGTAATAAATGTCTCCAACCCGAATAAACCGCACCGTGGCACGAGAGTGCCTGTCAGAATACATAGATATACTTGGGACAAAAATTGAGGATGTGGCGAGGCCGCTGCCTCTCCATGGCCCTCTTCTTTCCCGTCCTATTTTATTTGTGCGCATCAGTTCGGGATCTGGCCAGCAGCGCTGCAGAACATTTTTCCGTGCTTCGGCTCTATTTGGAGGCTCTGTTTATTTTTTTTGTCTGTGTGTGCGCTGCGGTAAGTTGTAGTGCTGCCCCTCTGCTCTTCTCCTCTTCCTTCTGCTTCTCCTCCCGCAGACAAGGTCTGTGCTACCACCACCACTACGACTAATACCACTGCTGCTGCCCGCACCCCAGGAACAGACACATTGTCCCCAAGCCATGCGCCAGCCACGCCACACCGCGCCGCTGCCACTGCTGCTGCCGTGGCTCATGATGGTGGTGTGTTGCGCCGGTGTTTGCGTTGCCGCCGATCGTGCAGTGAAGCACCGCTGTGGGTTTGACGCGATGATGAAGAAATACGGCCGGCTGCCGACTGCGGTGGTGCGTGAGGTGCCGCGCCGGGGACAGGGCGCCGTGCAGGCGTACACCGCCGCCAGCGAGGATGAGGACGATGGCTGGGCTCCGATCCGCATCAGGGTGTCCGCGGAGGACATGTACAATCCGTTGAGGCACTGCACTGCGGCGGGGGATCTGCGCATTGACCACGATGGCCGCGCAATAACATGCGAGGAGGACGACGTGTTGACGGAGGAGAGGAGGAGCATTGTTTTGAGGCAAATTCTCCCCGCCGCCATTCAACTGCACGCGGAGCGTCTCTCCGTGAGGCCCGTGACGCGCCCCGTCCTCATTCCTCGAACCGGACTGGGGATTTGCGATAACTTCACCATCCCACACAAGCA
>NW_903399.1:0-945 GCF_000209065.1 Trypanosoma cruzi | reverse complement strand
AAAAGAGAATCGCGCTGACTTCCAGGAGAAAGTCCCGAGACCTGAAGAGTCAGCGCGACAAGAGAAGTGGGCTCATTTAACCGAAGTCCACAGTGGCCACGCGGGCAGTAAGCCCAATGTTGATCTTCAAACGCTGTAATTTCCATAAGTGTCGGCGCTTTTCCGTTACGCCGTTCTGCTAAAAACACGCCATTCTTGTACCATTCAAGGAAGTCCGACACCAGGTTTGCCAAATCATTGAGACGCAGAATTGTCAAATCTTCTCCAGTTTTCAAGGAAGGGATGAGAAGAAGGAGATCTGCTGCACGCCGTAGGAGTAACATGCCTTTGTCCTCGCCAAATTCTGGGGAATCCCCCAGCCCAAATCCGCGTCCATTCAATAAATTAGCAAGTGGAGGCTTAGGAATTCGTTGATTATTTGACGGCGAAGGCTGAGTCTGAACTGCGGATGCTTGTTGCTGCTGTGCTTGCGACGCGGTCATTGCTTGTATGGCGCCAACGATGCTCTGGACACAACGCAGCAGCTCTTCCTTTTCCGTCTTCAAATATAATTCGAGGGTGTCAACACCCGACGGCAATTTTTCCGGTGGGGTAATGACATCATAGACAGTGAGAGACTCGACGATGATGCTGACAGTGACTTCCCCACCAGTACGCGAGAACACAACAAAAGAAATGCAGGCCTCCTGGCTCAGACTGTGGCCGCAGCGCAGGGTGAACCGAGATGAACTGTAAATCAGAAGTTCTAGAAATGCTCCCCACGAAATGTTAAGTGTATGTGGCGAGCAACAAGCGGCCGGAGAGCCAAACAAGCTATTTCCCATGCTATGAAAGCAGTTTTTACAAACGGCACGGCCAATTACCGGCGATATATGCGTCCCTTCTTCAGCCTTTCCACACGGATGAGACAATGCGGATGATTTTGGTAGCGCAAAACGAAAAGAC
>NW_903398.1:0-945 GCF_000209065.1 Trypanosoma cruzi | reverse complement strand
CCAGCATGCATACTGGAGAGTGTGTGCTCCACGCACAATCACGTATCCGCAAGGAATGTGTTGCGGCGGTGCTGGTGCGGAAAAACCTCCGCTCCAAGCGTATGCCCCTCATCACTCCTCAACGTGATTCCAGCCTCGACGTGGTGGTGGTCCAATTCGCGCTGGGCCAGAACCGTGATCTTATTGTAGCGAGCACCTATATGAGACCACCGCCGCAACCGACACAACCCCTAGGCGGTTGCTGAGCTGCCTCTCGGTCTCGTCGCCGCTCATTCCGTGTGGAGATTTCAACGTGCGTCGCCCACGGTGGGAGCCCTTCCTGGAGACCCCTCCAAGCAACTCCGCTGTAGAATTTTATACAACCGCGCACGGATGCAGGACGCACCTTGGTTAACACCCCTGGTGAAACAAAGCATGCTCGTGGTGCAAGAGAGAGATCCTGTATCAACCGGACATGGTCAAGGCATCTTACCGTGTCCGACTGGAGAGCCAATGTGCCGCCGCTCAGTGACCACTATGTGTTGACATTCACGCTGCATCAGGCATTTAAGGATACCATGCCCTCGGCACCCACTTCGGCACGTCGAGTTTTCTACAGCTGGTGGAAATCCAAGTGGGAGTCCTTCGCCAACGACCTCGACGCACAACTTCCAGCATGCGACCATAAAAAGCAATCAACCGGCATTAAGGCTTTTACGAGAGCACTTGCAGTTTCACTTCGACGGCATTGACCCCGCGGCATGCACAAGGATGATCCCAAGCTCCGGGGCGACACTCTTGCGAAGGCAGAGCGGATTGCTACCGACAGCAAGGCCCGCTGTCTGCAGTTACCGACGCCCGACCGTGAAGCAGAGACGCAACGGGCAAGGAGCCAATTCTTCCTCCTACTCAGTGAGCGCCCGCGCAGCAAATATCGGCGTCGCATCAGCAAGTAAACCCAGGCAA
>NW_903397.1:0-945 GCF_000209065.1 Trypanosoma cruzi | reverse complement strand
TCTTTTTTTTGCGCTTTTCGGTTTTAGGGTGGCAAGGTGAAGTTGGCATCTGGATTCTTGTTCCCACTTTCAGCGAACGCAACGGGGTCACCATACCCAAGTGGTTACGGGGACTGACTCGAAATCAGTTGCGATCTCGCGCGCAGGTTCGAATCCTGCTGGTGACGGTTTTTTCCCTTCCAGCCATTGAGCCTTTATCGAACGCCACGACGAACACGAAGGGCAAGATGGCCGAGTGGTCTAAGGCGGGAGACTCAAGTTCTCTTCTATTCGTAGGCGTGGGTTCGAACCCCACTCTTGTCACTTTTTTCGCAATCGAGGGTGTAGCGAGATATTCATTCTGGACGCGTCTCGTCCACAAATAAGACACAATTGGCGTCACAACAATCGCTGTTGTTGCGTGCAAATGCGGGTGCAAAATTAAGAAAGCGGGATGCTGGGCCCGCTTTTTAGCATGGTCTGCGCCCGAAATGCCTGCAGTAGGGCCCTGCAAAAATCCTTAAAGCGATCCGCGAAATCCCGATCCATATCCAGTGCTCGTGTCCACGATAACGGACTGCCAAAGGCAAGTTGAGCCTGAGCATCCGCCTGGTGCCAATAATAACCGTATGCGCTCAGAAGGTCGGCGATGACTACGGAGACGCCCTCATTCCATATGCGCAGGGCCCAGGTGGCGACGCCGAATGCAATAAAATGCAGTACCTGATCCTCTGTACCGGAATGGGCGTCCAAGGAGGAGGTGCGGGAAGGCATATTCGTCATGTGGGAAAGATGTGGTCTCCCCAAATTTGCCCTGAGACGCCTGGGTGTTAAAACCGCCACCTCACTCCCGTAAGAATGCGTTGGGGAAACGTGGATGCTGACATGCCCCCAGCCATTAAACGATGCGGTTCATGTGGCCGCGTAGTTGCCCCGGCTTCGGACGTGCGTGGGGATTCACCTGGC
>NW_903396.1:0-945 GCF_000209065.1 Trypanosoma cruzi | reverse complement strand
CACACACTGGGACACCAAACAACCCTGAATTATCCGCTGCTTGGAGGAATTTCGCGAGCTCTTGCCCACACGGGTGCTGCACTCGGCTGATCGTTTTCGAGCGGCTGCTGCATCACATGTTGTGGTCCAAATTTTTGTTTCCGATTGTGAATGGTGGGGGTCAGAGGCACTCTCTGTCACTATCTGTTTGCGTGTTCACACACTGGACACCAAACAACCCTGAATTATCCGCTGCTTGGAGGAATTTCGCGAGCTCTTGCCCACACGGGTGCTGCACTCGGCTGATCGTTTTCGAGCGGCTGCTGCATCACACGTTGTGGTCCAAATTTTTGTTTCCAATTATGAATGATGGGAGTCAGAGGCACTCTCTGTCAATATCTGTTTGCGTGTTCACACACTGGACACCAAACAACCCTGAATTATCCGCTGCTTGGAGGAATTTCGCGAGCTCTTGCCCACACGGGTGCTGCACTCGGCTGATCGTTTTTGAGCGGCCGCTGCATCACACGTTGTGGTCCAAATTTTTGTTTCCGATTGTGAATGGTGGGAGTCAGAGGCACTCTCTGTCAATATCTGTTTGCGTGTTCACACACTGGACACCAAACAACCCTGAATTATCCGCTGCTTGGGGGAATTTCGCGAGCTCTTGCCCACAAGGGTGCTGCACTCGGCTGATCGTTTTCGAGCGGCTGCTGCATCACATGTTGTGGTCTAAATTTTTGTTTCCAATTATGAATGATGGGAGTCAGAGGCACTCTCTGTCAATATCTGTTTGCGTGTTCACACACTGGACACCAAACAACCCTGAATTATCCGCTGCTTGGGGGAATTTCGCGAGCTCTTGCCCACACGGGTGCTGCACTCGGCTGATCGTTTTCGAGCGGCTGCTGCATCACACGTTGTGGTCAAAATTTTTGTTTCCAATTATGAATGGTGGGGGTCAGA
>NW_903395.1:0-945 GCF_000209065.1 Trypanosoma cruzi | reverse complement strand
CCGTTGTGTAAAAAAGAACATTGTGTCCGGCACAAACGGCCAAAATCCCTCGAGCAGCGGCAATGATCGCTGGTTCAATGTCCACGTTCGCATTGTATATTATACGGTCATCCTGCAAACTTTTTGCCGTTACCACGCGCGAGGACGAGAGAAAGTAAATAAAGGTGCCTTTTGTAGTGCTTACAGCCGATACATTCAACTTGTAACTTATCAATTGCCCCTGCTCCGTAGACAGAGTGACATTGGACCCATCCTTGCTCCATTCTACCCCTCGTAATGTGCCGTACGTCCCTCCCAGTTCGACTCTTTCCATTGCATTCTCCACAATGCTACCATCAGCAATTCTGAAAAATTTAAGAGCGTTTTCACCAACGGCAGCGCACATGCTAAAATTTTGGCAGCAAGCCAGCGCATTTACGGTATCGTGAAAAGACCGGACCACACCACACATCTTCACCCCCTGGACAGAAGCATTGACCAATGCCACAGCCCCAGAACTAAAACCCACACACACCAGGCCTCCCGAAATAAAGTCGCACACAGTGACCGTACCCAATTTCGACTCAAACGGCACAGGTTGAGCCTTAAATGTTTCTAAATTGAAATGCTCAAGTGTTTTGCCAAAATTTATCAGTGCGGCTGTACTGAATGGGAATTTTTCTTCACCCCTTTGCGAAAGATCCACCAAAGTAACTGACAAAGGCATTAATTTCAATGACACCTGTCGCCGAAGCACCCCATCCTCTTCTGAGATAGAGAGGACATTGTCCTCTCCGACCATTACCAGTGTGTTATCCACGCTCCATTTGCCATCAACTATCGCCTTAGTATGTGTTCCAACAACAGGCAACTTCTTTAGGGTTTCACTGTTGATCACAACAAAGGTACCCTTGGTACTGCCAACAGCAAGATGGGAGCCACGGCGTGACCACGCAAGAAAACACA
>NW_903394.1:0-945 GCF_000209065.1 Trypanosoma cruzi | reverse complement strand
TGTTTTTCCTTCTCCAGCAAGTGTAGCCTGGCTCTTTCGCTAAGCAGCCACGCCCGATGTTCCTCAACAAACTGAAAGTACGCGTGAATGCGACCCTCAAACGTCAATACCTTGAGAAGCGAATATGGAATCTCAAAGGCATTGCGGAGCAACTCCATACCATGACCCGTTGCGGCGCTAATACTCACCCATGTCGCCGAAATAGAGTACTCCTCTGGTGGCAAGCGACCTGCAGACGCGGCCAATATCATGGGTGTTGTGGCCCGTCTAATACTCTTGCAAGCAGCATCAACGTCACCATCTGAAACAACATGCGCATCTCTGGGCGCATCATAAAAGTTGAGAATAAAAAGAACACATGTATCCGGTGGAACATGACGCGCCTCACGCACGGCATAGTCCAGAGTCTCCTTCCGAGTTCGATCAATGACAAAAGCTGCAAGGTGGCACCCCCTGTAGACATCAATCGAACGTGCGTCCGCCAGGGTTGGGTGTGTTGTTATAGAAGCCGATTGAGACGTGCTGATTCCCTCATCAACCACATCCCATAATTCCACCTTGGCACCGCCACCACCACAATTTCCCGTCCTCCCTGCAGTGCCACGATAAAAAAGGGTGTCCGCGGTGATTTCTGAAGAGGGTATGTAACTGGTAGGCGGCGAGCAACCACAGAGACGTGAGACGATAGTGGACTTCCCCGTGCGCCGCATCCCACGCACAACGGCCTTCATGTTCAAATGCGACCCCTCTTGTATATCACGCTGCACATCGGAGTTCACAGGCCAGATGTTCGGTCCACCACAGGTGGAGTCTCTTTGTAACCCTCCATGGGTAAAACCGTTTCTCCCGCTGCGTGCTGGAGATGAGTTATTCCCCTTTTGAAAAACGGCCCTCACCTTAGTGAAGAAAGACATGTTATGCTCAAATAACAAACCTCGTCAGTTC
>NW_903393.1:0-945 GCF_000209065.1 Trypanosoma cruzi | reverse complement strand
AAAAGAATCGCGTTTTCTTTAATGTTTTTCCTGTTTGGGGGCGGGGATCTTTGTTTTCTATGATTGTCTCTTTTTTTTTGTCTGTTCCAGGTTGGTTTTTAGGAGGCTTGATGTGCCTGCTGGGTGATCGCCGGCTTTTTTATTGGTGATTGCGTATTTTTGGCTTACCGGTGTGCCGCTCAGCGCCATTTTGTTTTACTTCTTTTCTGCTTATTGGGGCGTGTTGTTATTCGTCACGCGTCAGCACACACCGAGCAACATGTCAAAAAAAAAAACAAAATGCAGGCTTTTCCCCCTCGCGAGGGCCTCCGCAGCCACAATCCTGTGCGTGCGTGCATTCTCAGCGTTTTAAACACGGCATGTGTGTGTGCATGTGCTTGTGTGTTTGGCAGCGCCTATACTTGCGGAGCAGCTGTGCGCCACAAGAGAGTCTGAAGAAAGCAACGGCAGAGAGAGGCAGATAGCACACACGCAAATTACTCATATCATCGCACACACACACACGCAGCCGCGGAATGGGTGCACTCAACCACAAAATCAAAAAGGAAAACAAAACAAAAAGCCGAAGCGTGGGACGACCAGCGCACACACACTCTCATTACTCCCGTAAAGCAAAACACACACACAGAGGGAGAGAGAGAGAGGTCGCCCACTCAATGCAATAAAAACAAAACAGAAACAGTTACGGTGCTCCGCCCATGCAGCCAGGCAGGACGGCAGCGGTGCGTGTCGTGCAAAAGAGAGCACCAACGGGCCTGCATGGGTGTGCATGCATATATACAATGGGCACATTATTGTGTGTGTCTCGTGGGGTGAGGTGAGGGCGAGAGTCCATGCAAGGGGACACACACACACAGAGAGAGAAGGAAGAGTGTGTGTGCGGGCGGTGCATGGCTCTCTCACACTCACTCTCACGCGGCCACCACCGCAACCGCAGCCGCACAA
>NW_903392.1:0-945 GCF_000209065.1 Trypanosoma cruzi | reverse complement strand
ACACTTGCTACAAGACGGCTGTAATGCGCTTTTCGTATAGCACAACTTTGCTTGTGAATTATGCCAAGTTCTGTGCCGATTATGGTGCAGGCACGCTTGCCCGAAAGTATTATGCAGCGGCATTCTGTTACTGTCACAAGGATCCTCGCAGTAACGAGTGTTATGCAGATTATCTTGCCTTTTTGAACAGAGGGGAGCAACAGCATGTGGCACTGCAACAAGAGCAATTTGTTGCCGGTGAGAGTCTTGCGCGGTACCAAGTGGAGCGAAGTACTTGTGATATGAGCAGACATGTTCGCGGACAGACTCTTACTCTTTATGGCAAATACCTTGCGACTTTTATGCCATCGCCAAGCGTTCCTGCTTTAATTTTTGAAGAAGCTTTAAGACGAAATGCAGCAGATTCCCGCGCCACTGCTCTTTACGGTTCTTTCTTGTGGAATGTTTGTGTTCGTGCACTCGACGCGAACTGCGCTTCTGACGTGAAGGAAAAGATTGCGGTGAAGGTGGAGACCTTGTATCGGGAGGGATTAAGGCACCAACCCCAGAGTGTCCTTCTGTTAACTTCCCTGGGTGCTTTTTATGTAAGTATGGGAAATCGATTTGACGATGCTGTATGTGTTCTAGATCAGGCGCGCAAGCTAAGCCCGCATAATGTGGTGGTGAATCGGCTTTTGTGCGCCGCGTTTCATGAGGAGTGGATGGAGGAAGAAAAGAAAATGACCGCAAAATCGAATGCACGTTTGCAAAGCTTGCTGGAGACCACGCGTCAACTGTATGAAGTAGCCGTCCAGCTGGATCCGTCTGACCGGCTGACTTTGACACGGTATTGCCAATTTGCTCTTCACGGGCTTCAGAACGCAGCTCTCGCGGCTGAACTAATGCAGCGATGCGAGGGCTTCCAAAAGCATAGCACGTGCTAATGCCGTGGATGTGCGCGTGTTG
>NW_903391.1:0-945 GCF_000209065.1 Trypanosoma cruzi | reverse complement strand
CGAATCAGTTGGCCCCGCCACGGTGGGCGCCATGTTGAAAGCTTCGTGTGAGGGGCACTGGAACCGGCTCAAATTCATTTGACGGCAGCTGTCCGGAATTTGTAGCCCCGCAACCGTACACCCTCCCATCGTTGCTTAGAAAGAGAGAAAAACTATTCCCCGCTGCCACTTTGATAATCTTTATACCCCTCTTTTCAAAGTATTGAATGCGTGTCGGTTCCATCGGAGATACCGTGGAGCCAATGCCGAGTTCCCCCCATGTGTTGCTACCAAATGCAAACAACGATCCGCACGTGAGCTGCAGCACCGTGTGGTTAAAACCGCATACAATATTGCGAATAACGCCCCCGCTATGACCCCACCAGGCACTGGTGGGATTCCACTCAGCAAACCCCTTTTCACGATCAATCTGCGCCTTGTGTCCAACACCCAGTTGTCCCATGTGGTTATTGCCGAACGCAATGACCCGTCGACCGCCAGGCTGGTAGACTATTGTGTAGTTGGACCCACAGGACACGGATTGCTTTCCCGACTTGAACGCCTCGTTAAGGTCAATATACAACGGTGCCCACCTCGGGTCGGAAACCTGCATTTTCTTGCGCAGGGCTCTATTGCGAACATCCTGCACTTCTTCCTCTTGTCGGTGTCGCTCTTGTTGTTCTTGTCGTGGGGCCGCTGTTTGCCCATACCGGTTGTCACCAAACGTGATCAGATTCCCCTCACGAGTCATGAGCGTGACATGCTTGTGCCCGGCCGCACCGCAGTGAATATCGTAAAAAGGTTCGGGTGCCACCAGACGACGACGCATGCGTGTTGACTGCCGGAGTTCCCGCTCTTCCCGTTCAAACCGAAGGTACTTTGCGTAGTCCACTTCTTCAGGTGGTGGAAGACTCTTGAGAAAGACCTCCGCCGGTGGCGACGGTGCCATGCCGCAGACGGAGCCCA
>NW_903390.1:0-945 GCF_000209065.1 Trypanosoma cruzi | reverse complement strand
CACCACACGCTGTGTTCTAATTTTGTTTGAAATATGAAATGGCGGGAGTCAGAGACACTCTCTTCAAATGTATGTTTGCGTGTGCACACACTGGACACCAAACAAACCTGAACTATCCGCTGCTTGAGGGAATTTCGCGAGCTCCTGCCCACAAGGGTGCTGCACTCGGCGGATCGTTTTCGAGCGGCTGCTGCACCACACGCTGTGGTCTAAATTTTTGTTTTGAATTATGAATGGCGGGAGTCAGAGACACTCTCTTTCAATGTATGTTTGCGTGTTCACACACTGGACACCAAACAACCCTGAACTATCCGCTGCTTGGAGGAATTTCGCGAGCTCTTGCCCACAATGGTGCTGCACTCGGCGGATCGTTTTCGAGCGGCTGCTGCACCACACGCTGTGGTCTAAATTTTTGTTTTGAATTATGAATGGCGGGAGTCAGAGACACTCTCTTTCAATGTATGTTTGCGTGTGCACACACTGGACACCAAACAACCCTGAATTATCCGCTGCTTGGAGGAATTTCGCGAGCTCTTGCCCACAAGGGTGCTGCACTCGGCGGATCGTTTTCGAGCGGCTGCTGCACCACACGCTGTGGTCTAAATTTTTGTTTTGAATTATGAATGGCGGGAGTCAGAGGCACTCTCTTTCAATGTATGTTTGCGTGTGCACACACTGGACACCAAACAACCCTGAATTATCCGCTGCTTGGAGGAATTTCGCGAGCTCTTGCCCACAATGGTGCTGCACTCGGCGGATCGTTTTCGAGCGGCTGCTGCACCACACGCTGTGGTCTAAATTTTTGTTTTGAATTATGAATGGCGGGAGTCAGAGACACTCTCTTTCAATGTATGTTTGCGTGTGCACACACTGGACACCAAACAACCCTGAATTATCCGCTGCTTGGAGGAATTTCGCGAGCTCTTGCCCACAATGGTGCTGCAC
>NW_903389.1:0-945 GCF_000209065.1 Trypanosoma cruzi | reverse complement strand
AATCCTAGTGGAATGGGCAAACACGTGGCGAGGCACCGTGAGGAGTCGAAACAGCGCCTACTCCAACTGACAGCAATTTGATCCATCGCATGGGGACCAAGAAAGGCACCCTGAGAGTGTTCCACCTTGCGCTGCCACAGGTGAAGGTCATGCACGGCGTCAGTGTATGGTGTTGGGGCGCCTCCCCGACGGTCCGCTCCACGCTGGATTCCGCACAGTACGGGCGGAATAATCTTCTGGGGCGCTGGATGAATCCAGAGTTTCTCAATCATAGAAAACAAACCAGCTAAGAATAATAAAGGGATGAAGGGAATAAGAATGGGTTCACCATATCCTCAAAGTCTAACAGCAAGTAAGTGCATATTTATATATGCGTATATCATCCGATAGCCACAATTGTGGACCGCTCACTCTATTCGGATTGGGTACATATTAATTACCTATTAATTACTTGCTAAGTGGCAGAATTTGGGTTCCTCCAGCCAAACGACACCGCTGCTCCCCTTCGTCAATTCCTGAAGTGTAAAAAACACAACCGCGTGAAATGCCGTCTGCGGGGTTTTCTGCAGACCGCACGTAAGCAAAGAATGCCTGTAATCCGCGAGAATCCAAAAACCCATATTTCCGTCGCAGATCCCACGTCATGGCGTGCAATTTTGATCTGCCTTTATTCGCAGCTCCTCGTAGCAAAGTGTTTGTTCACCCAAACGTCCATGGTGGATAGCAAGACGGCGGAAAAGACCGATAAGGCCAAGCGTACCGCGCAAGCATCGTCCTGCATGATAAGAAAAGGCCTCTTCTCCCACTTCCATCCGGCAATTTTAACGTCGCCGGTGCCTGGAATGAAAACGGCTCCCCATCCATGAAGCAACGCATCCGTGATGACTGCGGCAGAAGCCTTTTCGGTGAGCTTGATGGTCTGCACACGACTATATTCTCGATGAT
>NW_903388.1:0-945 GCF_000209065.1 Trypanosoma cruzi | reverse complement strand
TGAGAAGAGGAAGCGAAGGAGGCGTGGAAATTCAAATAAATAAAATAAAAAAAACAAAAACAAAAACAAAAACCTCCCCGTTTTTGCTCCCTCTTTTTTTCCTTCCTTCCCTTTGCTTTTTTCCCCTTTCAAAAATTCCGTGGGTCTGTTCCTCTTTTTTTTTTTTTATTTTTATTTCTTTTTATTTTCTCTCTTCTCTCTCTCCTCTTGAAAGGATTGTGTCATGTATTGTGCGGCAATAAAAAAAAAAAAAAAAAGAATGAATAAATAAAAATAACAAAAAAGAAGTGTGTGTGTGTGTGTGTGGAGGGGGTGAAGAAAAAAGGAAGGGGAGGGGGAAAAGGTGGATTAAGTGCATGAGAGCGGTAAACTCATCATTCAATAAAAATAACAATAAAAAAAAAAAAAAAAAAAACACAACGATGACGAAGAAGTCTTCATCTGTGCCCTTTTCAACGCTCGCAATTCCCCCTCCACCTCCACCTCCACCTCCTATACTTTGGCGGAGCACGTGTTGACGCCACATGTACACTTGGGAGAAAAGAAAAGAAAAAAAAAGAAAAGAAAACAAAACAAAAAGAAAAGATAGAAACAAACATATAACCCCTACTTTTTCATCTTCCCCTCTCCATCATTTCCCCCTCCACAAAGACAACAACAACAAGAAAAAAAAAAAAAAAAAACCAAAAAAGAGAAAAGAGAAAAGAAAAAAAACATCATGGGGAACAAACTAAAAAAAAGGAAATGGAATATTCAGTGTGGGAACACATCCAAATAACATTTTAAATCCTTTAGCATAACCCCATTGCGTGTTGTCCACCGCCACCCATGGGTGCAGGAATGTAGTAAACGTAATTAGGAACCAGGCCCCCGCCAGAAGAAGCAGCAGCACC
The DNA here is from genome assembly GCF_000209065.1 of Trypanosoma cruzi. Lineage (NCBI taxonomy): Eukaryota > Euglenozoa > Kinetoplastea > Trypanosomatida > Trypanosomatidae > Trypanosoma > Trypanosoma cruzi. Next base: position 52 of record NW_903388.1, on the reverse strand, counting down.
GGCGGCGGCTGCAGTGTTTGTCTGGGGCAGGGACAACGATGAGTCTCGAACC
>NW_903387.1:0-945 GCF_000209065.1 Trypanosoma cruzi | reverse complement strand
AAATAATCCTCCTAACCGACCAGGTGGCAGGCCGCCCTCGCGCAAGTGGACAAAACACAACTTCACTCCGGTCTTGTCGTGGTGTTCGTCTCGCAACATTTTTTCATTTTCTTCGCAGTGCACATCCCCCACACACACACACACACATCAGTTGTTCGGGCCATGTTCCTGCGGCCAAACATCGCGCTGCTGGATCCCGCGGCACAGTCCTCGGCACAGAAGTGAGGGGAGGAAGAGGGACCGCAGAAGGTGCGAGCAAATCCGAATTCGGTGGCGGTCGCTGCAGTGAGGATTGACGTCCCACGCGGTGTCCCTTTTCTAGGTCCGGTCCTCACCGTGCCATGCTCTCAGCGTGCGGTGTGCCGGCCGCTCCGAACATCCACACGTGCTTGCGTCTCACCGTCGCTCCCAGCCCCGTTCGTTGGCTGCATCAGGGATGCCGCCATCCGGAGACGGGCATAAGGACGTTGCATCCAACAAAAACCTCAGAGGCACCCGGTGGGCCAACGACGACCGTCACTGCGGGATGTGTGACCCTTCCGCCGCTCACCTCAAATCGCACTTCTACGCCTCCTCGAGCAGCAGCAGCAGCATAAATACGCCGGTCCACTAGGGGCCGTCACCAGCCATTGCAGGAAGACCACTGTGCCTCAGTGCCATGAAACCCGAATTGCATTGACGGGCCACTTCGGAAAATCCTGTCGCATCCTCCCCAATTATGCGGAAACACATCCGTCGTGCATGTGTCCACCGCAGCCAAATGAATCTGGTCCAAATACCCTCCAAATCAAATTCCCCTTTTCTCAAGCCATTCACTCATTCCATACGCCCTGACCCTCATCCGCACGTGCTCACTCACACAAACCGCCATAGACAGATGGTGGCCGCCCAACGCTCCGGAAAAACATGCCCAGCACGCACGCGCACAATAAATGGCATGCGCAA
>NW_903386.1:0-945 GCF_000209065.1 Trypanosoma cruzi | reverse complement strand
CGCCACGCCGAATATGGCCACCAAAAAGGCCGCGCAGCTCTCCTCGTTCATCGTGCGTTCGTGCGTGCAGCAAAAGGTGGTAAATTGCCCGCTAGGGACATTCTCTGCTCCCACGTTGGCGGCGCACACAGTTCTCAAGCCGCCTCGTTCGCTCCCCTCATGTAGCTTGTCCAAAGCGGGGATGTCGGAGGTTCGTCGTGCCACAGTGAATTTCTTTGCGGATAAGCTCCATTGCCCTTCTCGTCGGTTGATTCGGGTGATTCGAAATATCGGATGAAGCGTCTTTGGCGCGGTGCGACGTCTTGTGTGCGGATTGGTGGGTGATGGTGGAATGGATGGGGCTGTTTTCGTCCGCCCTCGTAAGCAGCCGGCAGCCCCTCGCCGTTTTTTAATGGCAGACTGCGCTGCGAGTAATTCCTCTGGCTGCGCTGCGCACGTTGCGTGTAGATGCGTCGTGTCCATAAATACGACACAACTGACATCGCAACAATCGTTGTTTTTGTTGGTTCACTCGCCGCTCCACAAGAGGCTGGGTCGACCTCGCGAAGATGTCAGCCTCGTGAACGGCCATGTGAAGGCGGGCACGAAGTGTGGAGGGCGGGATATGCTGGGGTCGGTTGTTATCGCGATCAGCGTCCGGAAGGTCTGCGGCAGGGCCCTGCCAAAAATCCATGAGCTGATCGCTGGGTTCCCGATCCATCTCCAGTGCGCGTCTGCACGACACCAAACCGTCGATGGCCGTTTGAACCTGAGAGCCCACTTAGTGCAAACAATAACCGTATGCGCATCGGAGGTCGACGAGGACTCCGGAGACGACGTCATTCCATACACGCGGGGCCCAAGTGTCAACGTCCAATGCAAGGAAATGCAGTACCTGATCCTCTGCACCGGAGCCATCATCCAAGGGGAAGGTGCGGGAGGGCAAAGGCATCGAGTGAGGGAGAT
>NW_903385.1:0-945 GCF_000209065.1 Trypanosoma cruzi | reverse complement strand
TCTCGTATGGATTGGACTTGGATGGACGCTGAGGCACAGGGATGACTACGCAACACTGAGCTCGTCCTTGCGAGTAGGGAGTGTGAGTATACCCGTTTTGTTGTTTGGCACAATGCGTTGCCTGAGAGGAGTGTGGAACGCCGAAGTACCCTTTTCCGAGGCTTCAGTGCGAGAGTACCCATCGCCTGTGAAAACACGCGGCTTTTCAGTTGCCAGGTGGAAGGCACTTGTGAGAGTGTCCATCATTCCTGTTGAATTGTGTCCGCCGAGTGGTGGGGCGCCATTGATAAGCTTTATCCTTGATAGCACTTCTGTTGTGTCAAGGCGGGAAACAACAGGGGAGGCTTTCCTGGAGGCTCGATCAGGGATACAGCAGCCCTCTCTCTGGGAATTTTCTTCGCAATCGCATGTTTCACTTTTACGGAATCGGCTCTCTGTGCTGGTGGTTGCTCGCACGGAGGATTTTTCAAGTGTGTCATGTGGCGTGTCTGTCTCCCCATGTGAGCTTTCTTTCTCCAGCGAGCAAATCAAGTGCGTTTTGTCCCTCTTGACATTTATGCAGGGATATGGCGACGCTGAGACGGTGCCGTATGCAGTGAGGCTGGAGAACTACCTGGGTGCAGAAGTGACGTTGCAGGATGCGACGGAACAATTTGTTTTTGGCGAGGGTCTCACCCTTGAAAAGAGAACATTGTCTTTCCCGGATTGTCTTCAGCTGATTGATGGAAAACGCGTGGATCATTTCGAAAAGGGCGAGATATCATTTTCCGACAATAAACATGCCGTTCTTCTTCATGCTGAGAAGGTGGCTGTTCTTGAAAATGGCGAGCACATTCATATCTCCACAAGTTTGCAGCCCGGTACCCTCGCACAAAATGTGACGTTTCGAACAGTTTTTCACGTCAAGAATTACTTATCCCATAATATATCGTTTCGTTCAATGCG
>NW_903384.1:0-945 GCF_000209065.1 Trypanosoma cruzi | reverse complement strand
AAAGAGAAAAGGAGGCACGATCCCACCGTCCCGCCGCGGGTCAACACTCTCCTCCACACACCACCATTGCCGCGCAGGGGACCGCAGTCACATCGCAGAGTCAACACCACAATGTGCACCACGCCATCGTGCAGTGAACACGGCCATGCATCGCCCCGCTCCATTTTACCACCTCTCAAGTGTTGCGTGCCCGCACAAAGTAGCAAACAGAACCAGAGCGCACACAAACCCAATCATCCCCTCACTCGCTAAAGCACATTATTCGCATGGAGTGACAACATTTGAGAACACACCGGCAGTAGCAGGCTGCAAGGAATTTCCCTGCCAACCCCGCGAAGAGACACAACAACTCTGCGGAGTCAAATTGACAGTCCCGCGGTGTTGCCCGCAGTTCACATGGCAGGAAGGATTCCACGCACGCATAGTTCCGGACACCTCGCTGTTTGAGTGCCCAACAGAACATGTGAAAAACACCCGCGCGCAAGACGGAATTTAAATACGTGAAAAAGTCGGCCTGCTTTCTCCGATGGCGCTGGCGAGCAGTCCCACACAATCCAATCAAAGTGACACGCCGGACGGAATGGCGTCCGTCAATCAATAAAAAAATGCGACACTGAAAGGGAGCAGAGAAGAGTTGGTGCATGCGATTGCCAGCGACAACTGTGAGCAAACCCGCCGGCACCAACTGAGGTGCCGAGCAGCACGCTTGTGTAGAACTGGCCGTCAGGCAGAGAGGGCAAACAAGACAAGAGGGCAGCAAACCCTCTCGTTCAATTTCTCCTGACCACAACACCAGAATCAAAATATCATGGACGATAAGAGCGGCAACGCCTTCTCCAAAACATCGTGTCAAGAAGCCGCAGGACCTCAGGAAGGGAGGAAGGCAACGGCGGCAGCCACAGCGGGGGAGGCAATAAAACGGCTGGCAGGCACCTTCACGTCGAC
>NW_903383.1:0-945 GCF_000209065.1 Trypanosoma cruzi | reverse complement strand
TGCAGCAGCGCAAACTCCAGGAACACGACGAACACGCGCACACCGCCGTGCGACGCCACGTGCCGCGCAATCGCACCGGCATCCCCAGCTGAAAGGCCCACCACAAACACATCGCCCTCCACCGGCAGGTGGTCCACCAGCGCGTCGCCGCCAGCCAGCAGCGTCGCGGACGCCAGCGACACGCCAAACGTCAGCAGCGACCGCCGCAGCACATCCGCCATAGCTGCAGCCTCCCCGCTGCGGATCACTGCGTGCGCGGAGCCGCCGCTCGCGTTCCCGAGGTACTCCGCAAGCACAAAGAACTGCTGCTCCAGCGTCGGCGACAGGCACATCACGTTTCTCCGGAACCTGTTCAGCCGCGGCTCAAGAAGCAGCGGGTCAATGAAGTCCACACCCTCCATTTCCAGCATCGCCTCCGTCACCACGCCGCCAACAAAATCAACACGTTTTGCCTCCATCGTTTCCCTCAGCGCATCAGGGGCACCATTCCTTGTGGATGATATTAACTGCATGCTTACTTCATCGCTGGTTATCAAAAAAGCATTGTGCACCATTCTTCCGCCATAGAAGCCCTTCCTTAATTCAGAAATAACTTTTGACACCGGTGGAATGTCCACAAGCATAAAGCCGACCCCGTTAAGCGTGCCTCGCAACATCAAACCCGACGCCTCGCACTCCGACAATGGAACCACCAAAGTCCCCCAATCCGCATAAACCGCACGGAAACTCTCCACAAACTTCTTTATGTACACAGTCCGGCCGCCCTGATTGCAGCGGCAGGCGGCACCCTGCGACGCAGCCCCCGCTTTGCACTCGCCACCGTAGTCGCCAATCACAATGTCGTCAACCATATACCGGCGTTGGTTGTACAGAGACGCCAAGAACGACTTGCGGTCCTTCACCCACTCACGACTGCCCAGCGCCTGTGAGAGCACCTCGCCAGCA
>NW_903382.1:0-945 GCF_000209065.1 Trypanosoma cruzi | reverse complement strand
CAGAAACAGTTACGGTGCTCCGCCCATGCAGCCAGGCAGGACGGCAGCGGTGCGTGTCGTGCAAAAGAGAGCACCAACGGGCCTGCATGGGTGTGCATGCATATATACAATGGGCACATTATTGTGTGTGCCTCGTGGGGTGAGGTGAGGGCGAGAGTCCATGCAAGGGGACACACACACAGAGAGAGAGAAGGAAGAGTGTGTGTGCGGGCGGTGCATGGCTCTCTCACACTCACTCTCACGCGGCCACCACCGCAGCCGCACACGCAACAACAAGAAGAAGCAAAAGAGGGGAGGTGGTGTGCGAGACCGCGGTGCTGCCATCGGTGTCGCCAGGCTTCGCCGTGACAGTTTTTATACCCGCAACTTGGACCGGTGTTTCCTTCGAATTATTGCCTTTGTTTTCATCGTGGTTTTCCTCTGTCTCGGAAACATCGGACTCCGGTGCATTGTTCGGAGTATCTTCTCCAGTGCCCTTGTCCGTTTCGTTATCATCATCATCGCTGGCTTGCGGAGGTGTTTTTGTGGTTGCTTCGGTCTGACCGTTAGATGCTTCATTTTGTTTGGTGTCTGCGGTGGTGACAATGTCCTCTTCTGCCAAATCTTTGGTTGTCTTCATGCTCTCTGAGGTTTCTTCTGAATTTGGCCCCGGCATGTCATCTGCACCGTCATGTTGTCCTTCCACAGGCAGTGATGGTGGTGGATCTGTTGGTTTTGCCGTTGATGCTCCCGGTGGTGCTGCCGCTGGTGCTCTCAAACTTCTTTCCTTTCCCGGTACTTCTGGAACTGATAGTCCCACTGTAGCTTCCGCATCAGGCAACGGGTTCTGTTGCTGTTTTGGGCATTCACCAGCATGATTTGGTTCTCCAGCATACTCTTTGCAAATAACCCCAACATTAGCGTCTTTATTTTCCATGACAGTCTTACCGTAAACATCGTAGCAAA
>NW_903381.1:0-945 GCF_000209065.1 Trypanosoma cruzi | reverse complement strand
CCGCTCATGCGACGGGTCCCCCCTTTCTTCGCACAAAGAGAGTGCCGAATCGCCGCGTCGTCACCGCTGGCGTGGTGGGCGACAGGGCGCAAACATCAATAAACTGTAGCATGGGGACGGTAACGCGTACGGAGAAGGCCTCAAAAGCACGACGGAGAGAGCGCCGAGTAAGGCACACAGGGCAAAAAGGGAGACAGCGGGAGTTTTCTATTCACCTAAACTGCCACCACACATCACCGTGCACGCACCTCCTCGTGCTCAAAGCAAGAGTAGAATCTTCATTTCCCAAAATTAGTGATATGTTCAACAATGGAGCGTGTGGGACGTCCAAAGACGTCGTACAAACATTACGCGGAACAAGGGTCCCGGACTGTGCAGGTGGGCTACGCCTGCTCTACATCCCCCCGCTCTCGTTGTTGTTGCTGCTGCTGTTTTTGTTCCTGCTGGCCGGACCCCTCCGCCTTCAGGTTCTCGTGGATGCGCTTCAGCGTCCAGTCAAACACGTAGTCCACGTGGTACCCCTCCCTAATGAAGAGCTCTCGGAAGAGCCGTTTCAGGTAGCTGTAGTCCGGCTTGTCCTCGAAGCGCAAGCTTCGGGTGTAGTTGAGGTACGCGGCGAACTCCGCGGGAAAGCCCTTGCACAGCGTCTCCACGGGCGTTGTCTGCTTGCGCTCGGATATGCGAGAGTACTTTTCCTGCTTCGTGTGCGCTTTCAGGCCCTGCCACGGCAGTGAGCCACGCAAGAAATACATCAGGATGTAGCCGATGCCCTCCAGGTCGTCGCGACGGCTCTGCTCAATGCCAAGATGCGTGTTGATCGAGCAGTACCGTGCCGTTCCCGTCAGGCTTTCCCCCTCCTTGTACGGGATGTGCTGGTGCGTGCGGGGGTCGCGGTACTTCTTGGCGAGACCAAAATCAACGACGTAGACGTGGTGCCCCTCTTCC
>NW_903380.1:0-945 GCF_000209065.1 Trypanosoma cruzi | reverse complement strand
GCTCGAAAACGATCCGCCGAGTGCAGCACCATTGTGGGCAGGAGCTCGCGAAATTCCTCCAAGCAGCGGATAGTTCAGGGTTGTTTGGTGTCCAGTGTGTGCACACGCAAACATACATTGAAAGAGAGTGTCTCTGACTCCCGCCATTCATAATTCGAAACAAAAACATAGACCACAGCGTGTGGTGCAGCAGCCGCTCGAAAACGATCCGCCGAGTGCAGCACCATTGTGGGCAGGAGCTCGCGAAATTCCTCCAAGCAGCGGATAGTTCAGGGTTGTTTGGTGTCCAGTGTGTGAACACGCAAACATACATTGAAAGAGAGTGCCTCTGACTCCCGCCATTCATAATTCGAAACAAAAACATAGACCACAACGTGTGGTGCAGCAGCCGCTCGAAAACGATCCGCCGAGTGCAGCACCATTGTGGGCAGGAGCTCGCGAAATTCCTCCAAGCAGCGGATAGTTCAGGGTTGTTTGGTGTCCAGTGTGTGCACACGCAAACATACATTGAAAGAGAGTGCCTCTGACTCCCGCCATTCATAATTCGAAACAAAAACATAGACCACAACGTGTGGTGCAGCAGCCGCTCGAAAACGATCCGCCGAGTGCAGCACCATTGTGGGCAGGAGCTCGCGAAATTCCTCCAAGCAGCGGATAGTTCAGGGTTGTTTGGTGTCCAGTGTGTGCACACGCAAACATACATTGAAAGAGAGTGCCTCTGACTCCCGCCATTCATAATTCGAAACAAAAACATAGACCACAACGTGTGGTGCAGCAGCTGCTCGAAAACGATCCGCCGAGTGCAGCACCCTTGTGGGCAGGAGCTCGCGAAATTCCTCCAAGCAGCGGATAGTTCAGGGTTGTTTGGTGTCCAGTGTGTGAACACGCAAACATACATTGAAAGAGAGTGTCTCTGACTCCCGCCATTCATAATCAAAACAAAAA
>NW_903379.1:0-945 GCF_000209065.1 Trypanosoma cruzi | reverse complement strand
CCACCGTGGCAACCGGTTCAAAAGCAACAACTGAAGCAGCAGCAGCGGCAAAATCATTTCTGAGGAGTGAGGCGGTGAGGATGGGAGCAGTGAACGCTGTGAAGAAGGAGGCGGTCGTAAAGGAGAAGACCGCATCGTCGCTGTTCAGTAGACCCATCAACACGCCACCAGAGGGGCAGTGGAAGCCAATGGAGCGTTTGTCCGTCAGCCACAAACCCATTCATCCAACTCCGGAAGAGCGCGAGGTTTTGCTGAACGGAGACTGGATTCGGCATTTTCATTTATTTCCGACAGAGGAAGAAGCAGAGCCGGTTGCCTTTACGTATCACATTCAGCCTGGACGCACTGGCGCGATTTTTCTCAATCATAAATTTTCAATGCATTCGGCCGTCATTTCAGTGCTGGAGCGACAGATGCTCATTGTGGACTACGTGGACACTTTTGAAAACAGCGATGCGGCACGTGTTGTTTCACTGGGAAATGCAAAGTGCTTGGCAGAAAGCGCATACAACCTCCTTCAACGCGTTGTTGCATACGATTGTAACATGATGAAGCAACACCGAACTCCCGGCACAATCTCAATTTACCGGACGGCACAAACGGCAATTCGATGTCAAGGTGAACCGTTTGTGTATGTCCGTTGGTTTCGCTTTGACGCAGAGCGCTCCTTATGTGCGTTTTTGCTCTCCAATGGCGCAGTTCAGGTGCTTGTAGGAGATCAGTACGAACTCCGTTGGTTTGACGAAAATCGAAAGTTTCTTCTCCGTAGCAATGGTGTGTGTGAAATGGTGGATGATTCCACCTTCGCCCTTGCTCCTGATGTGAGCCGCCTATTGTATGATGATTTTTAAAGCAAACTCCAAGTTGTAGATTGATGCGTCTGGTTTCTTTTTGTTGTTGGTGTTGTTTGCTTTTTTCCTACGGGGGCCGCCGTGTCGTTACAAA
>NW_903378.1:0-945 GCF_000209065.1 Trypanosoma cruzi | reverse complement strand
CCATCAGCGATTTCTCTGAGAGCACAGTACGGTGTGTCTTGTGCAGTGGCCGGCGGGCAATGGCCTTCTTTCTTGGGCCCGGCGGTGGTGTGGCGTAGGGTTCTCCTCCTCTCTGTCTTCAAGCTCCTCTTCCCTTATCTTTTTCCTTCCAGTTTAGCTCACTGTCACAATGAACAGAGATGTCATGCTAGCCATCGCAATGTTGTTTGCTTTCTTCGTGTTATTGTTTTTCTTGCTCACGGCGAATGTGTATAAACGACATTTGGAGGACAAAAAGCGGCGGAGGCGGCAAGAAAGGTTGCGCGACTGCCCACAGGCCGAGCCGTTTGCACCGCCAGTGTCACTTCCGGTGGTTGTTGACGCGGTAGTCGTGTTCCCGTCGCATGAGGAGGCGCAGCATCGGATCGAGGAGGACGGTGCACCCATCACGCGTGTGCCCAGCGAGCTGCCGGGGGACGGCCTCACCACGTCCCATGAGTACTTCGCCAGCGCCGAGCCCGTGGAGGAGGGAAACGCTTTGCCCCGTGCACGGTCAGGAGATGTACTGCAGGGTGTGCCCGTTGACCGCAGTCTCCGCTTGCCTGACGTGAATGCGGCGAGCCGCAGCCTGAACACTCTCTCTGGGGCCACGTACCGCCTGCGACCCGCCAGCGCCGTATACGGCAGTGCATCGTACCTTCCGCGCAGCAGCAGCAGCGGTGGAATGACGGCAGGAGATGTGCCCGGTGTTTTGCAACAGTCTGATGCGGCATCCTGCCCGGAAACCGCCAGCCCCGTGCATGTGTGTGAGGCGCCGCCGCGTGCTGCCGCAGCTGTCATTGCCGAGGGCCGCACAGTCCCCACCACCACGGCACGCCGACCGCCTGTGGGAGAAGGCCAGCGAACCTGACATGTATTGTCGCCTTCAGATAGGAGCGAAGGGGCTCGCGGCGCCGACCAACAATT
>NW_903377.1:0-945 GCF_000209065.1 Trypanosoma cruzi | reverse complement strand
CCGATTTGGTTGTGGCCGCTGATATCCACGCGCATGCCCGTGTTTTGTTGTTGTTGTTTTTTATTTATTTATTTATTTATTTATTTATTTATTATTAAGACATGGACGGATGGAAATGCGCAGAGGCATGGGGAGAGGAAGGATGTGTTTGTGTGTATGTGCCGGCCTTTATGCATGGCTCATGTCATCTCTTCTAATACTTCTTTCTTATAATAATAATAATAATAATAATAATGTATACCCACGTCTCTCCGATAGCTGAAGTGAGCTTTCTGCTATAAAGTGCATACGTACACGCAGGGACCCGAAAAAGAGGGGGTGATGTCTTCTACAACGACACAGGCATTCAGCCTAAAGACGCGTCAGGCAGTTGATGAGGACGCGTTGCTCACCGAGGAGGACCGCGTTGTGAAGGAGGCCACGAAAGGGGAGGACTGCACGACACGGCGACGCGCCTGCAAGAACTGCACATGCGGGCGGGCGGAATTGGAGAGGAAAATGCTGGCTGAGGGAAAAAAGGTGGAGATGCCGCAGATGCCGGCGGGTGGTTGTGGGAACTGCGCCAAGGGGGATGCATTCCGCTGTGCCACGTGCCCTTTTCTTGGCCAGCCGGCGTTTGACAACACGAGCGACGGAAAAGTGAAACTAAACCTGACGGACGACATTTGACGAAGGGGGAGGGGAAGGGGGGCCGGAGGAAAGAACACACACATACAAACATACAGACAAATGCGCATGCACATAGATACGTAGGTATCTATATATATGGAGCATGGAAAGCAGAAATGAGGGGGGGGTGGGGGCAATATATTAAATGCCATGGGTAGGGAAAGAGAAAGAGAAGAAAAGGTCTGCGTAGTTGCATCCCTAAAGCGCCACGGTGTGAATGCTGCAATAAAGAAGGACGTGTGAGTCTCCGGTTTCTATTCCCACTTTTTCCAAGCC
>NW_903376.1:0-945 GCF_000209065.1 Trypanosoma cruzi | reverse complement strand
GACAATGTCCTCCGTGCTGTGCAGCGGCGGCGCGGCCTCCCTCTCAGCATCCTCCGCAGGCTCACTCAGCTCCCTCTCCGTGTCCGCAGGGACAATGTCCTCCGTGCTGTGCAGCGGCGGCGCGGCCTCCCTCTCAGCATCCTCCGCAGGCTCAGTCAGCTCCCTCTCCGTGTCCGCAGGGACAATGTCCTCCGTGCTGTGCAGCGGCGGCGCGGCCTCCTTCTCTCCATCCTCCGCAGGCTCACTCAGCTCCCTCTCCGTGTCCGCAGGGACAATGTCCTCCGTGCTGTGCAGCGGCGGCGCGGCCTCCCTCTCAGCATCCTCCGCAGGCTCAGTCAGCTCCCTCTCCGTGTCCGCAGGGACAATGTCCTCCGTGCTGTGCAGCGGCGGCGCGGCCTCCTTCTCTCCATCCTCCGCAGGCTCACTCAGCTCCCTCTCCGTGTCCGCAGGGACAACGTCCTCCGTGCTGTGCAGCGGCGGCGCGGCCTCCCTCTCAGCATCCTCCGCAGGCTCACTCAGCTCCCTCTCCGTGTCCGCAGGGACAATGTCCTCCGTGCTGTGCAGCGGCGGCGCGGGCTCCCTCTCAGCATCCTCCGCAGGCTCAGTCAGCTCCCTCTCCGTGTCCGCAGGGACAATGTCCTCCGTGCTGTGCAGCGGCGGCGCGGCCTCCCTCTCAGCATCCTCCGCAGGCTCAGTCAGCTCCCTCTCCGTGTCCGCAGGGACAATGTCCTCCGTGCTGTGCAGCGGCGGCGCGGCCTCCTTCTCTCCATCCTCCGCAGGCTCACTCAGCTCCCTCTCCGTGTCCGCAGGGACAATGTCCTCCGTGCTGTGCAGCGGCGGCGCGGCCTCCCTCTCAGCATCCTCCGCAGGCTCAGTCAGCTCCCTCTCCGTGTCCGCAGGGACAACGTCCTCCGTGCTGTGCAGCGGCGGCGCGGCCTCCCTCTC
>NW_903375.1:0-945 GCF_000209065.1 Trypanosoma cruzi | reverse complement strand
AAGCGGGAGAGACCCAAGGCCGTCCGGAACCGCAGCTGGCAGACACGTGTCACCGTAGCCGCCAGCAGCGCACACACACACACAGCCGCTGATGCTGCTCGTCCTCGCAGCGAAGCACACGGCGTCCATGGTGCACGCACCGCAGTCCAACACCATCACGGGAGCTCCAATATTGAGGACGACTCCGTAATCCGTCACGGGAGAGCCCCTTGCCTCGTTGCACACGCCGTAGATGGTCGGGTGCGAGTCGGATGGTGGTGACCAGTTGCTTGTCATACTTACAATTTTTGACGAGTACGAGCCGTACGTGAAGTTGTTGTCAAGTATCGACCACACACTCTGATCGCGGAACGCAACGCCGTTTCCGCTGTCCACGTACACAACGTAGGCGGTGTGGAACTCGTTGTTGCGGTGCACCAGCCAGCTGCCACCAACCACGGTCAGTGTGTTTGCCATGAGCATGGCAAAGCCAAGACGGAAAATGCTGGACACAATCTGCAGCACGCTGCCGCTATCCACAACAACATCCTTGAACACACACGCGCCTTCGTAGAAGCCAATGCTCGGCGCACTCCACGAGCTGTTCTGTATGGAGAACACAGAGCCGCCGACAACACGCAGTTCCGACGTAAGAGCGTACATTACGTGCGTCCGCGACATGACAACGCAGTTGTCCATGTAGAATACGCTGGACAGGTTGGCGCAAAGGCCGCGCTCCACAAGGATCGCAGCGCACAAACCCCCGCCACACACCAGCGTCGACCGCGTCATGACAAACCGCGTCGACAGAAGCCGGACACCGTCCAGGACAAGCGCGGGGCCGCACCGAAATCCCTCGTGGGCCACGGTCGTCGGCACGTACTGCGACCCGCCACCGTCGCACGCAGCGTTGAGTTCGCCAGCAGCACACTCGAGTGCAGCGGCATCGCGCCATGCAGCACGATC
>NW_903374.1:0-945 GCF_000209065.1 Trypanosoma cruzi | reverse complement strand
AGACGTGTGATGCAGCAGCCGCTCGAAAACGATCAGCCGAGTGCAGCACCCGTGTGGGCAAGAGCTCGCGAAAATCCTCCAAGCAGCGGATAATTCAGGGTTGTTTGGTGTCCAGTGTATGAACACGCAAACAGATAGTGACAGAGAGTGCCTCTGACTCCCACCATTCACAATCGGAAACAAAAATTTGGACCACAACGTGTGATGCAGCAGCCGCTCGAAAACGATCAGCCGAGTGCAGCACCCGTGTGGGCAAGAGCTCGCGAAATTCCTCCAAGCAGCGGATAGTTCAGGGTTGTTTGGTGTCCAGTATGTGAACACGCAAACAGATATTGACAGAGAGTGTCTCTGACTCCCACCATTCACAAACGGAAACAAAAATTTGGACCACAACGTGTGATGCAGCAGCCGCTCGAAAACGATCAGCCGAGTGCAGCACCCGTGTGGGCAAGAGCTCGCGAAATTCCTCCAAGCAGCGGATAGTTCAGGGTTGTTTGGTGTCCAGTGTGTGAACACGCAAACAGATAGTGACAGAGAGTGTCTCTGACTCCCACCATTCACAATCGGAAACAAAAATTTGGACCACAACGTGTGATGCAGCAGCCGCTCGAAAACGATCAGCCTAGTGCAGCACCCTTGTGGGCAAGAGCTCGCGAAATTCCTCCAAGCAGCGGGTAATTCAGGGTTGTTTGGTGTCCAGTGTGTGAACACGCAAACAGATAGTGACAGAGAGTGCCTCTGACTCCCACCATTCACAATCGGAAACAAAAATTTGGACCACAACGTGTGATGCAGCAGCCGCTCGAAAACGATCAGCCGAGTGCAGCACCCGTGTGGGCAAGAGCTCGCGAAATTCCTCCAAGCAGCGGATAGTTCAGGGTTGTTTGGTGTCCAGTGTGTGAACACGCAAACAGATATTGACAGAGAGTGTCTCTGACTCCCACA
>NW_903373.1:0-945 GCF_000209065.1 Trypanosoma cruzi | reverse complement strand
GAAAGGTCTGGCCAGTCCTCATTGCTGAGTGTACTGAACAACTCTGCCGTGGTGATCCGAGGCAACGTTGTGACGAGGCCGGTGAAGTACTTCATGAACATTTTGTCGGTCTTACGTGTGGAGTCTTTTTCAGCTGTTGTGTTTCAGAGGAACGACATGCAGGGAAGCTCGGTTGTGTCCTTTTCAAGCTACACCTCCAACATCTACTACCACTCCTGGCTGCAGTTGAGCGGCAATCTCTGCCGTGAATCCCCATCGGAAGCCTTTGCTTTTTTTTACTCCACGGTGAATCTCCGCGACTCCACGTTGTCTGTGTCCGACAATCAATTTATTTCCAGCAGGGGAATGACGAAAGCGCTGTGGATACCTGCAGTTTCCAGAGACCTCAAAAAAGGAGAGATTGTGGCCGCGTGCAACACTGTGAACGGCGAGGAGGAGGCGTACTACGTTATTCCGTCCGTGTACAATGCCACCATTCTGACCTGCAGCGATCCATGCACTCTTGCGGCGTCGTGCTTCCCCGTGTACACGACGACGGCCTCGAGTGATGGCTGCGCCTGCACGTGCGCGGAGGGCGGCCACGGCGATGCGTGCCTGCCCGTTGCTGTCCCCGAGTCCCCAAGCGCCGACGGCGCTGACTTGTGCGTGCGCGACGTGCGTGTGGGTGTGGAGGTGAACGCCGGTTTTGGGACGTCGGTGGCGTGCTACGTTGGTGTGACCTTTGCGGCGGACGTCGTGGTGGACGTGGAGTCGATGTCGGGGAGCGTGCGCAACGTGACGCTGGCGAACTGCACGTTTGTGAGCGGAGCGAGCCTGTACGTTGTGGGGTGGCGGTCCAACCCGACTGCTGGCCGGCGCGCCGATGTGTTGATCAGCGGGCTTGAGTCGCGCTCCGGCGGCGGCGTGCTGGTGGCGAACCGATTTCCGCAGGACTCACGCGTCACT
>NW_903372.1:0-944 GCF_000209065.1 Trypanosoma cruzi | reverse complement strand
GCTATACAGTGCCATCTGAGTGCCGAAGAGGTGGTCGAGCAGCGACAAAAGTTTCCTGCTATGAAGCAACTGCCGTTGAGAAAACTTTCCGAGGCGAAGGTCCCGTTCAATGCCCAGCCGTTGACGCACAGCCAAGGTGCCTGGACATTCTAGAAGCAGATGGTGCAAGGTTTCCTGCGGGTTGATTGGCGTGCTTGTGGAGGCTGGCTGATCCTGCGGCAGCAGAGATCGCCTCCTGGCACTGCTGTTCCGATGCCGTGTGGCGTCTGGGTTGTGTGCGCAGCGACTTCTGTGCTGTGCGGTGCTTCTCCGTGTGGGGAAAACCATGTCGCAGAAATCACATTTGAGCTCGGGAAGCGGTGGAGGATGTTCCGGATGAAATGACCGACAGTGACTGACGAGATTCGAGAATCCCGTCAATGTAGAATCACAGTGCGGACATTTCTCCTTCCGACGGCGTGTGAGGGTCCGTCTCATTACTGGAGAGACGTCTTCCTCCCTCGCCGACGGGGGAACAGTGTCCGTCCCCGGTGCAGTCGGATCGTTGTTAGAGCGCATATATGCAGACTGTTCCGGTGAGATATTGCAGAAACGGCATTGGTTCATGCAATCTCTCATGGCCCAGCATAGTCGGCCCCAGAGCTCAGATCCCCCGCACCTTGCCCTAGCGAGGTGAACCAGTTCCTGACGGTGGAGAACTTCCTGAGTGATCAGGTCCTTACCGCTGAGATCTGATGGCCTTGTGCCGCAAAGCAAGTAGCGATGAGTGTCTTGACGAATGGTACTACGCCACTTGTTGGCGAGCTGGGTGGCAAAACATGTCAGCAGATCCGTATGCCACAAAGGTGAAATTTCATGCTCCGTGCATTGTCCGCTTTCCATAGTCTGCGTCGCATACTGATCTGCAGGCTCGTTAGCATGTACTCCACAATGTCCGTAACAAA
>NW_903371.1:0-944 GCF_000209065.1 Trypanosoma cruzi | reverse complement strand
GGACACCAAACAACCCCGAATTATCCGCTGCTGGGAGGAATTTCGCGAGCTCTTGCCCACACGGGTGCTGCACTCGGCTGATCGTTTTCGAGCGGTCGCTGCATCACACGTTGTGGTCCAAATTTTTGTTTCCGATTGTGAATGGTGGGAGTCAGAGACACTCTCTGTCAATATCTGTTTGCGTGTTCACACACTGGACACCAAACAACCCTGAATTATCCGCTGCTTGGAGGAATTTCGCGAGCTCTTGCCCACACGGGTGCTGCACTCGGCTGATCGTTTTCGAGCGGCCGCTGCATCACACGTTGTGGTCCAAATTTTTGTTTCCAATTATGAATGGTGGGAGTCAGAGACACTCTCTGTCAATATCTGTTTGCGTGTTCACACACTGGATACCAAACAACCCTGAACTATCCGCTGCTTGGAGGAATTTCGCGAGCTCTTGCCCACAAGGGTGCTGCACTCGGCTGATCGTTTTCGAGCGGCTGCTGCATCACACGTTGTGGTCCAAATTTTTGTTTCCAATTATGAATGATGGGAGTCAGAGACACTCTCTGTCAATATCTGTTTGCGTGTTCACACACTGGACACCAAACAACCCCGAATTATCCGCTGCTTGGAGGAATTTCGCGAGCTCTTGCGCACACGGGTGCTGCACTCGGCTGATCGTTTTCGAGCGGTCGCTGCATCACACGTTGTGGTCCAAATTTTTGTTTCCAATTATGAATGATGGGAGTCACAGACACTCTCTGTCAATATCTGTTTGCGTGTTCACACACTGGACACCAAACAACCCTGAACTATCCGCTGCTTGGAGGAATTTCGCGAGCTCTTGCCCACACGGGTGCTGCACTCGGCTGATCGTTTTCGAGCGGCCGCTGCATCACACGTTGTGGTCCAAATTTTTGTTTCCGATTGTGAATGGTGGAGTCAGAGGTACTCTC
>NW_903370.1:0-944 GCF_000209065.1 Trypanosoma cruzi | reverse complement strand
ACACACACACACACACACACGCAGCCGCGGAATGGGTGCACTCAACCACAAAATCAAAAAGGAAAACAAAACAAAAAGCCGAAGCGTGGGACGACCAGCGCACACACACTCCCATTACCTCCGTAAAGCAAAACACACACACAGAGGGAGAGAGAGAGAGGTCGCCCACTCAATGCAATAAAAACAAAACAGAAACAGTTACGGTGCTCCGCCCATGCAGCCAGGCAGGACGGCAGCGGTGCGTGTCGTGCAAAAGAGAGCACCAACGGGCCCGCATGGGTGTGCATGCATATATACAATGGGCACATTATTGTGTGTGCCTCGTGGGGTGAGGTGAGGGCGAGAGTCCATGCAAGGGGACACACACACACAGAGAGAGAAGGAAGAGTGTGTGTGCGGGCGGTGCATGGCTCTCTCACACTCACTCTCACGCGGCCACCACCGCAGCCGCAGCCGCACAAACCACGAAACAGATGGAATCAGTGCGATTGCAGAACTCGCACACCGTCCTGCAAACCAGAAGTTTAAAAAGCAATATGAAACAAGAATTCAAAAAAAAATGGAAAAAACTTAGGCTTCTGCGGGAATCGAACCCGCGTCCCCGGATGACATTGTGAGCGTGTTTGCCACTGAGCTATAGAAATGCGGTCGCGCGACCCCTTTTCACGTAAAGTATTAATTTCGATCTTCGAACAATCGAGCACATTTGCGTTGTCCCCTGGAAAACGAAAAAGACGTGTTTAGGATGCGCAGCCGCAGCGTGGTTACTACTGTAAGTCGTCATATATCTCTCGTACGGGGCCGCAGCCGCAGCGTGGTTACTACGATAAGTCGTCATATATCTCTCGTACGGGGCCGCAGCCGCAGCGTGGTTACTACGATTCGTCGTGTTGTATCCAACGTCCGGGACAGCCGCTGCAACTTGGATAATTCGACACGTCGTC
>NW_903369.1:0-944 GCF_000209065.1 Trypanosoma cruzi | reverse complement strand
TGCGCGACTGCCCACAGGCGAGCCCGTTGCCCCGCCAGTTTCACTGCCGGTGGTTGTTGACGCGGTAGTCGTGTTCCCGTCGCATGAGGAGGCGCAGCATCGGATCGAGGAGGACGGTGTACCCATCACGCGTGTGCCCAGCGAGCTGCCGGGGGACGGCCTCACCACGCCCCATGAGTACTTTGCCAGCGCCGAGCCCGTGGAGGAGGGAAACGCTTTGCCCCGTGCACGGTCAGGGGATGTACTGCAGGGTGTGCCCGTTGACCGCAGTCTCCGCCTGCCTGACGTGAATGCGGCGAGCCGCAGACTGAACACTCTCTCTGGGGCCACGTACCGCCTGCGACCCGCCAGCGCCGTATACGGCAGTGCATCGTACCTCCCGCACAGCAGCAGCAGCGGCAGTGGAATGACGGCAGGAGATGTGCCCGGTGTTTCGCAACAGTCTGATGCGGCATCCTGCCCGGAAACAGCCAGCCCCGTGCATGTGTGTGAGGCGCCGCCGCGTGCTGCCACAGCTGTCAATACCGAGGGCCGCACAGCCCCCACCACCTCGGCACGCTGACCGCCTGTGGAAGAAGTCCAGCGAACCTGACGTGTATTGTCGCCTTCAGATAGGAGCGAAGGGGCTCGCGGCGCCGACCATCAATTTATTTTTGTTTTTTCTTTTGTGTGTTTTTGATAGCTTTTTGTGTGTTGCGTTAATTCTTTGTTTTTGAGGATTGTGTGAGAGCAGGGCCATGCTGTGTGCGCACAAGTGCATTGCTGAGTGCTCTTCTATGCGTAGGATTTATTTAGACGGGAAAGGCATTGCCCCCTCGTTAATTTTGACAAATTTTAGTATTTTTTTTTTTCATTTTTATTCGTCCCCGATCTCTACTGAGGCCAGAGTAGTGTGCAGTGAGAGCGTGTTTTAGCAAAGTCTGCTTTTTCACTTGCCTTGAGCA
>NW_903368.1:0-944 GCF_000209065.1 Trypanosoma cruzi | reverse complement strand
GCACTCGGCTGATCGTTTTCGAGCGGCTGCTGCATCACACGTTGTGGTCCAAAATTTTTGTTTCCAATTATGAATGGTGGGAGTCAGAGACACTCTCTGTCAATATCTGTTTGCGTGTTCACACACTGGACACCAAACAACCCTGAACTATCCGCTGCTTGGAGGAATTTCGCGAGCTCTTGCCCACGAGGGTGCTGCACTCGGCTGATCGTTTTCGAGCGGCTGCTGCATCACACGTTGTGGTCCAAATTTTTGTTTCCGATTATGAATGGTGGGAGTCAGAGACACTCTCTGTCAATATCTGTTTGCGTGTTCACACACTGGACACCAAACAACCCTGAACTATCCGCTGCTTGGAGGAATTTCGCGAGCTCTTGCCCACAAGGGTGCTGCACTCGGCTGATCGTTTTCGAGCGGCTGCTGCATCACACGTTGTGGTCCAAATTTTTGTTTCCAATTATGAATGGTGGGAGTCAGAGACACTCTCTGTCAATATCTGTTTGCGTGTTCACACACTGGACACCAAACAACCCTGAACTATCCGCTGCTTGGAGGAATTTCGCGAGCTCTTGCCCACGAGGGTGCTGCACTCGGCTGATCGTTTTCGAGCGGCTGCTGCATCACACGTTGTGGTCCAAATTTTTGTTTCCAATTATGAATGGTGGGAGTCAGAGACACTCTCTGTCAATATCTGTTTGCGTGTTCACACACTGGACACCAAACAACCCTGAACTATCCGCTGCTTGGAGGAATTTCGCGAGCTCTTGCCCACGAGGGTGCTGCACTCGGCTGATCGTTTTCGAGCGGCTGCTGCATCACACGTTGTGGTCCAAATTTTTGTTTCCTATTGTGAATGGTGGGAGTCAGAGGCACTCTCTGTCACTATCTGTTTGCGTGTTCACACACTGGACACCAAACAACCCTGAACTATCCGCTGCTGGAGG
>NW_903367.1:0-944 GCF_000209065.1 Trypanosoma cruzi | reverse complement strand
AAACAAAAATTTGACCACAACGTGTGATGCAGCAGCCGCTCGAAAACGATCAGCCGAGTGCAGCACCCGTGTGGGCAAGAGCTCGCGAAATTCCTCCAAGCAGCGGATAGTTCAGGGTTGTTTGATGTCCAGTGTGTGAACACGCAAACAGATAGTGACAGAGAGTGTCTCTGACTCCCATCATTCACAATCGGAAACAAAAATTTGGACCACAACGTGTGATGCAGCAGCCGCTCGAAAACGATCAGCCGAGTGCAGCACCCGTGTGGGCAAGAGCTCGCGAAATTCCTCCAAGCAGCGGATAGTTCAGGGTTGTTTGATGTCCAGTGTGTGAACACGCAAACAGATAGTGACAGAGAGTGTCTCTGACTCCCACCATTCACAATCGGAAACAAAAATTTGGACCACAAAGTGTGATGCAGCAGCCGCTCGAAAACGATCAGCCGAGTGCAGCACCCGTGTGGGCAAGAGCTCGCGAAATTCCTCCAAGCAGCGGATAGTTCAGGGTTGTTTGGTGTCCAGTGTGTGAACACGCAAACAGATATTGACAGAGAGTGTCTCTGACTCCCACCATTCATAATTGGAAACAAAAATTTGGACCACAACGTGTGATGCAGCAGCCGCTCGAAAACGATCAGCCGAGTGCAGCACCCGTGTGGGCAAGAGCTCGCGAAATTCCTCCAAGCAGCGGATAGTTCAGGGTTGTTTGGTGTCCAGTGTGTGAACACGCAAACAGATATTGACAGAGAGTGTCTCTGACTCCCACCATTCACAATTGGAAACAAAAATTTAGACCACAACGTGTGATGCAGCAGCCGCTCGAAAACGATCAGCCGAGTGCAGCACCCGTGTGGGCAAGAGCTCGCGAAATTCCTCCAAGCAGCGGATAGTTCAGGGTTGTTTGATGTCCCAGTGTGTGAACACGCAAACAGATATGACAGAGA
>NW_903366.1:0-944 GCF_000209065.1 Trypanosoma cruzi | reverse complement strand
AACACACAACAAAACAAAAACAAATTCCACTGTTTTTACCGCTTTTTCCGTGTTTTTTCCTCCATCTTCATTACACGGTCAAGAACCTACAGCCCTCGATAGAACCATGGCTTTAGGTCAATCAGCAACTCCAGAATACCAATGAGAACCTCTGCAAGTACAAGCCAAATAACGATCCATTCAAGTCGGGCCCCATGACGCTGGGAGAACTCCTCAGCCAGCATGGAGAGAATCTCATTCGCGGCGTCCAGTTTATTATCCAGTGCTTCCACACGCTCACTGATCTCAAAACACTCCTTCGTCGCCTGAAATACGGGCTTCAGGTAAGCATTTTCCCAGAAGAAGTCCGGTTCGTCCATGAGGTTTGAACCACTCTTTAACATAAGGCGATATGAAAGCACCTCGCCACGAAGTTGCAACAAACGACGTTCAGTAATGCTCACCTGTCCCTTTTCACGTAACTCACGCGGTAACGGCGAGCAGTTCTCCGCCAGCTCTTGTACCTTCAGCTCCAGGTAATCAATCTTCGCGGACTGTGCGAGGGCATGCGAGGCACACAGCATGCTAACGTTGCTTGTATCCATATCCCCACGTCCAAAGGGTATAATAAAGTGATCAAAACGCAGCCTCTCCCGGAAGTGTTCGTCAGGCTCTAATGTATCCTTCCGTTCAAGAGTATATGTGCACCACACAGGGTAGTTCTCGCTAATGAGCTGAGTCATGTAGCGGTTTTCCATGTATCTTGAAATGGCACTGTTTGGAAGCATAAAATCATTCTCAACAATTTTAAAAAAGCGCTGGTCAAACCCCCACCAGACAATAGCTCCATATTCAAACACAAATAAATCAAAACCAGTCTTACAGAGATTCTTGGCGGAAGGCAACGATGATCGATCACTCGGCTTTTCACCGCCAGTGTTATATTATTGTTATTACTGTTGTTT
>NW_903365.1:0-944 GCF_000209065.1 Trypanosoma cruzi | reverse complement strand
CACAGCCCTCTCCCATCCTCACATAACGATCGGATGCCTGCATTTCGCACAATACTCCCGCATCGCGAATATATTTCTCGGCATCCTTAAAAACCCTCCTGCAAGACATCCCGATTGGCGTCCAAAGCGCCTCTGCCGTCCAATTCCATCGTAAGAAAATCATTCAGTCCCATTTTGTCCACGCGAACCCTTCCTTTAAGCACCGCATATTTAATCCTAGTGGAAAAGTCAATCCCCAGCTCTTGTCGTTCTCGTCTTCCCCTTTCTTCTGCCTTCCGCCTCTCTTCTCTCAGTACCTGAGAAAAGGCTGTGTTTATTTGTGCCCTTGCAAGAGGAGTGACCGTATCCTTTCTTTTTTAAGTCCCTCAATTGCCTGAGAGTGACAATACGCTCTTTTTTAAGCTTATGTGAAGCCCCCAATAGCATGTAAAACTCCTCACGCTCTTTTTCCAGCTCTTGGTATTATGGCGGCGATGCCTCTACTGTGCTCAATAACACTTCGCCTTGGATGAACTCATTGGGGCTACTTAAAAAGTCCTTCATATAGACGTTCTCATTGAATTCCTCAACGCCCCTGCCGTCAAAATAATTCCGAAGGAAATCATTCAGCCTCATGTTGGTGATGCGCTCCTTTCCCTCCAGCAGCACTCTTTCCAGCCGACTGTCAAAAGTCCACTTTGGTCGCTGCCTTTCCTCCACTCCTTTGCAAGTTGCAGCATGAGAACCACCACAAGAGCCACGGCGAGGTGCCATCACAACACCCGTGTGGTGAAGCAGCCCACTCGCACCGTCCAACTGCGGCCAGCAGGTGCCGCTGGCTCCAATGGGCACTCGCGGCTGTTTCTTCTCGCAGTCCCAATGGCGTTGGGCGTGGCACTCGCACGGCGGGGTGGTCGCTGCGCCATGCAGCCGCTCTGCAACGCCTGTCGGGAAGCGGTCAAGGC
>NW_903364.1:0-944 GCF_000209065.1 Trypanosoma cruzi | reverse complement strand
CACGGGTGCTGCACTCGGCTGATCGTTTTCGAGCGGCCGCTGCATCACACGTTGTGGTCCAAGTTTTTGTTTCCGATTGTGAATGGTGGGAGTCAGAGACACTCTCTGTCAATATCTGTTTGCGTGTTCACACACTGGACACCAAACAACCCTGAATTATCCGCTGCTTGGAGGAATTTCGCGAGCTCTTGCCCACACGGGTGCTGCACTCGGCTGATCGTTTTCGAGCGGCCGCTGCATCACACGTTGTGGCCCAAATTTTTGTTTCCGATTGTGAATGGTGGGAGTCAGAGACAATCTCTGTCAATGTCTGTTTGCGTGTTCATACACTGGACACCAAACAACCCTGAACTATCCGCTGCTTGGAGGAATTTCGCGAGCTCTTGCCCACACGGGTGCTGCACTCGGCTGATCGTTTTCGAGCGGCCGCTGCATCACACGTTGTGGTCCAAATTTTTGTTTCCGATTGTGAATGGTGGGAGTCAGAGACACTCTCTGTCAATATCTGTTTGCGTGTTCACACACTGGACACCAAACAACCCTGAATTATCCGCTGCTTGGAGGAATTTCGCGAGCTCTTGCCCACACGGGTGCTGCACTCGGCTGATCGTTTTCGAGCGGCCGCTGCATCACACGTTGTGGTCCAAATTTTTGTTTCCGATTGTGAATGGTGGGAGTCAGAGACACTCTCTGTCAATATCTGTTTGCGTGTTCATACACTGGACACCAAACAACCCTGAACTATCCGCTGCTTGGAGGAATTTCGCGAGCTCTTGCCCACACGGGTGCTGCACTCGGCTGATCGTTTTCGAGCGGCCGCTGCATCACACGTTGTGGTCCAAATTTTTGTTTCCGATTGTGAATGGTGGGAGTCAGAGACACTCTCTGTCAATATCTGTTTGCGTGTTCACACACTGGACACCAAACAACCCTGAACTATCCGC
>NW_903363.1:0-944 GCF_000209065.1 Trypanosoma cruzi | reverse complement strand
AAAAGGGTACTTCGGCGTTCCACACTCCTCTCAGGCAACGCATTGTGCCAAACAACAAAACGGGTATACTCACACTCCCTACTCGCAAGGATGAACTCAGTGTTGCGTAGCCATCCCTGTGCCTCAGCGTCCAATCCAAGTCCAAATCCATACGAGAAACCAGACCGTGTAGGGCACCCTTTCCCATAAATTCAAGCCGTCCTCGCTGCAAGCACAGATGAGAGACGGTTTTCTTGAGGCATGTGAAAAAACGCAGATCCACCGTTGAGTGATTCAGGGTGAGTTTGCACTCATCGCGCAGTGTTAAGCATACAGCACCGCGATGAAAAGAAAATAAAAATTTTTGCACCGTTTTCTTCTCCACCTCCGCCTGAGCGCCGGTCGCGTTTGACTCGCCGCCGAAATCCTCTCCAATGCAGTTGTCGCACACAAACGAGGCACATTCGTCCTCAACAGTGATGGCATGCTGAAAAAAAGAAGAAAAGTGGCATCGGCGAAAGCACACATGGGTCCCACCGCAGACCACCACGTGCATTCCTGAGGTGCAGGAAAGAAAGGTGCAGTCTTCCACCAAAACCATTTCGCCTGGAGAGTCAAAAAACCACGGACCGGTCCGGTCCAAATTATAATGCCCACCTCGTAGCAAAGTGCAGTTCACTACATTCCGCCTTTGAATTGAATTCATCATGTGCCGAAGTTCCATCCATAATCCCAACAATTCTTTCGCGGCATCCGCTTCAGAAACCCCTTTGAGATGCACGTTCCAATTCTTCACCACTGCGTGAGTGTACTTCTCACAGGCCACAACTGATGTGTCGCTATCCATGTCGCAATCACTAAATACTCCACTTAATTCCTCGGGAAAGGGAGCAGATTGCTGGGCATATTTCACCCCTTCAACCTCCAGCCGGATCATATCGCCCACATTCAATTTAATCGAAGGA
>NW_903362.1:0-944 GCF_000209065.1 Trypanosoma cruzi | reverse complement strand
TGGGAGTCAGAGACACTCTCTGTCAATATCTGTTTGCGTGTTCACACACTGGACACCAAACAAACCGTGAATTATCCGCTGCTGGGAGGAATTTCGCGAGCTCTTGCCCACACGGGTGCTGCACTCGGCTGATCGTTTTCGAGCGGCCGCTGCATCACACGTTGTGGTCCAAATTTTTGTTTCCGATTGTGAATGGTGGGAGTCAGAGACACTCTCTGTCAATATCTGTTTGCGTGTTCACACACTGGACACCAAACAACCCTGAACTATCCGCTGCTTGGAGGAATTTCGCGAGCTCTTGCCCACACGGGTGCTGCACTCGGCTGATCGTTTTCGAGCGGCCGCTGCATCACACGTTGTGGTCCAAATTTTTGTTTCCGATTGTGAATGGTGGGAGTCAGAGACACTCTCTGTCAATATCTGTTTGCGTGTTCACACACTGGACACCAAACAACCCTGAATTATCCGCTGCTTGGAGGAATTTCGCGAGCTCTTGCCCACACGGGTGCTGCACTCGGCTGATCGTTTTCGAGCGGCCGCTGCATCACACGTTGTGGTCCAAATTTTTGTTTCCGATTGTGAATGGTGGGAGTCAGAGACACTCTCTGTCAATATCTGTTTGCGTGTTCACACACTGGACACCAAACAACCCTGAATTATCCGCTGCTTGGAGGAATTTCGCGAGCTCTTGCCCACACGGGTGCTGCACTCGGCTGATCGTTTTCGAGCGGCCGCTGCATCACACGTTGTGGTCCAAATTTTTGTTTCCGATTGTGAATGGTGGGAGTCAGAGACACTCTCTGTCAATATCTGTTTGCGTGTTCATACACTGGACACCAAACAACCCTGAATTATCCGCTGCTTGGAGGAATTTCGCGAGCTCTTGCCCACACGGGTGCTGCACTCGGCTAATCGTTTTCGAGCGGCCGCTGCATCACACGTTG
>NW_903361.1:0-944 GCF_000209065.1 Trypanosoma cruzi | reverse complement strand
CCGATGCACGGTCGAGCAGGCTCAGGGCGTCTGAGCAGGTGTCACCGGACACAGACTGCGACGGCGGTGCGGGTGGTCGGTACGACGACGCGCCGGTGGTGTCTGAGGCGTACGACGATGACGCCCTGTCGTGGAGCTTCCGCGCCTCTTCGTCGCTCTCCTCGTCATCGCGCAGCAGGGCCTCCAGCCCACCACGCCGAGGCTCGCGCAGCTCCTGCCAGTGGCGGTCCTCCACGTACCACACAACGACGCTGTACACAGTGACCGCAAGCAGCACAGTCGCCAGCAGCATCAGAAGTGCCGCGTACGCCCTCACACCGCCGTCGCTCGGCGCAAGGTGGTTGGCCGCGCTGACCACGCACAGCGCCGCAAGGAGCACGAGGCTCGCCGTGCGCATCACCGTCAGGAAGGCCGAGCGCATCATGTTAGTGAAGGCAACCACGCCCGCGCCCGCAAGCAGCACAGCCGCCATGCAGAAGTACTGGACGTGGCAGCCTCCCACGGGCGGGTGCACAGCCGCAATCAGGCACACCACACACAGCACCGACAGCTGGAACACGCACCAGTACACGTGGCTGCCCCTCATGTTTGTCAGCATGCCGCCGTACATCCGCTGCTGCGCTGCGGGGTACCAATACCCGACGGGGTACAGCAGGCGCTCGTGCAACGGCTTCCTCGAAAACTGCCAGTACTTCGTGAAGCTCGCGCCCACGTGGCGGGCAATGAAGTAGCACACGCCAGCAGGGAACGCCACTCCGTACAGCACGCCAAAGACACCAACCACGCGGTGCTGCACGCGAGCGCCGGGCATCGCCAGTGCAAGCACAGAGCCAAAAAAGATGCCAGGGTGCATCGCGTGTGCCACGACGTACGTCAGACTCGGGAAGCGCAACGCCGCCCACGCACTCGCCGCGTCCACGCCGCGCCACCGCTGAAGGCGGCCG
>NW_903360.1:0-944 GCF_000209065.1 Trypanosoma cruzi | reverse complement strand
TCCTTACTGCGACAGGCGGGCGGGCAATGCCGGTCCCGGCCAGCCACGCCCGGCACAATCTCTCCGACGGCGAGAGTGTCACGACGCCAAAAAATAGAGTCACAATGCACGCACGCCGTAAGGCTTGAACACAGCGGGAAGAAGGCCAAGCCCGCACAGCAACTTTGCCTCCGAGGGAGACTCCCTCCTCCGCGCAGGAGGCGAATGCCGGCGGGGGACGGCGCACCGTGCGCCCAAAGTAGCACACACATCCATTCATCAACGTCGCACTGTTGCCGATTCCACGACGGCAGAGTGTCGGGCCGCCGAGAAAGTGCACCTTGCCCGGCGACGGCGCCACGATGGGATCACCACCGCTCGGATTTTGCCGTCCAGCATGCGGCTTTTGGCGCTGTGGCAATGACGGACTGACGCGCCACCGCACGGCATGCCACGGGCGTCGACCGGACGTCGTGCAAACCGGCCGATGTGAACTGTGCGAGGAGAGAAGTCCGCACCTACTCCGCTGCCCGGCTCGGCAGGCGCCCGGACAGAAAGGTGGAGTGGACACTGGGGAAGTGAGGAACCTGTGCTTCACCAGGGAGTCGGCGCGGTTCCCCCTGGATGCAGAAAGGCGCCAGGCCCGTCGCGGCTGCGGCAGGACGCCGATGCTTGTGGCAGGTAGTTCCTCTCCTCTTTTCCTTGTTGTTATATGGTGTTGCAAAAATATCTGCCAGTGTACTGATTCTCGGCGAGAACTGATTATCGAGCGAGTGCGCTAGGCCGGGCGGATGCGTCACGGGGTTGTGTTTCACGCCGCCTGCTGCAGTGCCACCTCCGGGGACCGGGGCTCTCCTCTATATCTCCACTCAGCAGGGCGGACGTTCACTGCAACGGTGGCTGGAGTGCGGACCCATGGGACTTCTTTGAGGAGACACAAGGAATAGCAAAAAAGCGTTGGCTGC
>NW_903359.1:0-944 GCF_000209065.1 Trypanosoma cruzi | reverse complement strand
GTCAAAAAGGCCGCACACTCTCCGCGTTGATCGGCCGTTTGTGCGTGCAGCAAAAGGCTGTAAATTGCCCGCTAGAAACATTCTCTGCTGCCACGTTGACGGCGCACACATCTCTCGAACGAACTCGTTTGCTCTCCTCATATAGCCTGTCCAAGGCGGGGATGTCGGTGATTCGTCGTACCATAGTCAAGCGTCGTTGGCGGATAAGCTCCATTGCCCTTCTCGTCGATTGCGTCTGGCAACTCAAAATATCGGATGAAGTGTCGGCGGTACGGTGCGACGTCTTGTGTGCGGATTGGTGGGAGGTGGTGGAATTGATGGGGCTGTTTTCGTCCGCCCTCGTAAGCAGCCGGCAGCCCCTCGCCGTTTTTTAATGGCCGACTGCGCTGCGAGTAATCCCTACTGGCTGCGCTGCGCACGTTGCGTGTAGATGCGTCGTGTCCATAAATACGACACAACTGACTTCGCGACAATCGTTGTTTTTGTTGGTCTACGCGCCGCTCCACAAGAGGCTGGGTCGCCCTCGCGTGTTTGCCAGCCTCGTGAACGGCCATGTGAAGGCGGGCACGAAGTGTGGAGGGCGGGATATGCTGGGGTCGGTTGTTATCGCGATCAGCGTCCGAAAGGTCTGCGGTAGGGCCCTGCCAAAATCCATGAACTGATCGGTGGGCTCCCGATCTATCTCCAGTGCGCGTCTGCACGACACCAAACCATCGATGGCCATTTGAACCTGAGAGTCCACTTAGTGCAAACAATAACCGTATGCGCATCGGAGGTCGACGAGGACTCCGGAGATGACGTCATTCCATACACGCGGGGCCCAAGTGTCAACGTCCAATGCAGGGAAATGCAGTACCTGATCCTCTGCACCGGAGTCATCTTCCAAGGGGAAGGTGCGGGAGGGCAAAGGCATCGAGTGAGGGAGATGTGGTCGCCCAAAATGG
>NW_903358.1:0-944 GCF_000209065.1 Trypanosoma cruzi | reverse complement strand
ATTCAGATATGGCTCCATGTGATGTGCCAAACAGTATGTTTGGGCCGTTACGGAATGTTCGGGTGCGCCGGCAGGTATTTGAGTTTCCACCAATTAAGACTTTTGTGCCGCGGCTGTGCCCTGGGGTTGCAATTGGTGAAAAGCAGTTGGAGGGGTTTGCGACCTTGCGTTCCAACTGGGACTGCATTGATCTTCGTCGCGAGACTGGGGTTGTGACAATTTTTGGTATGCCAACACGAAAGGAAAGCATCATTCTTGCACTGAGGAATTCAATCAACTACACGTCTGCCACGGAAGCTGTGTCGCTCGTTGGGCAAGAGGTGCTTGTTGGCTTTCCGCACTATCGTCGTGCCCGTGTCACGTCTATCAGTGACAAGCGCATAAGTGTCCGTGCTGTCATGACGCAGGATGGCGCTTTTTGTGGCACGGAGACCAAAGAACTGAACCGTGACGAGTCGCTCAATTTCACGAAGGAGTGTGATACACATATCCAGTACATGAAGGAAAAGCTTGGCATTGCTGTGGACGGGATTCAACTGCTCGTGTACGTCAACCTTTTTAGCACCATGCGTCTTACTCGCAAGGGTCGTATTGTTCGAAGTTTTTCAAAAGATGAAGTTTGCTACGCCATGCAACTAGTGGCGCGCCTGCAGGATGTGGACATGATAGAAGATCTTCGTTATGTGGAACGTGACCGCGTTGAAGGGGAAATGAGCCTCGGTAACAAAGTTGTTTTTATTGGTCCCGAACCAAAGAACAAGAAATCCCCAATGCAAGTGTACGGCAGTGCTGGTTTAGTATTTGAATCCGCCTCATCCAACAGTGACATTTACGCCGTGGCAGTGCGGTTATATCAAGAACCCCTTGTGATTCCACCATCGCTATTATCATTTGCCGCCCCACGCAACTGGATGGCGCTGCATGAGGTGGCAACGGAGCTCTCT
>NW_903357.1:0-944 GCF_000209065.1 Trypanosoma cruzi | reverse complement strand
CGGTGTCTTTGGTTGTGCGTGCTGCCCCCGTGCCGCCTGCCCGTGCATTCTCTGCGATGGCCGCGCGCTGATGTACATCTTCTACCGCCGCCCCGCCACTTGTGGGGGGAAGCGTCGGTGCGCCTAATTTTAAAATTTATTTAATGTTGTTTTGATTTATTTATTTTTAACTTGTGAAAGGGATGTTCGCGGGGGAGCTGGTCACCTAAATGAATATGTCCTGACGAAACGGAGATGTTTCTGCACGATTCTTTTCTATCTTATGAATTTTTGGAGGACGGTGATTGAAGGAACCAGGGAGCCGATAGCGACAGGACGGATTTTTCTTTACTTTTTATTTCTTACTTTCCCACCACCCCCTTTTTGATTCCCACCTCGCGGCGAGGCCTTGTGGCTGGCGGAGCCCAAGGTCTGCCACTTGGTAAGCGATAGTGTTTCCAATCCTAACAAGGTGCACCGTGTCGCGAGAGTGGCTATCGGAACAATATTTACTTGGAGCAAACATCGAGGGAGTGGCGAACCCACTGCCTCTCCACTGCCCCCCTTTTCCCTTCTTGTTTGATTTCTTTTGATGATTTCAGGATCCGGCCAGCAGCCCAGGCGAATATATTTTTTTTCATCGGGTTGGGTTTGTTTGTTGTGGGCGCTGACTGTGTGTGTGTGTGTGTGTGCTGGTGCCACTGCGGCGTGGCGTGGCTGCTCCGTCGCGTCTCGGTCCCACTCCCCCGCTGTCTCTGTTCTTTTGTGTGTATGCCTTGCACCTGCCCGTGTCTCTTCCTCCCATGCTGCGTGCTCTCGTTGTGCCCGCCCGGTGCCGGCCCGACGGGAGAGTTTACACCGCGAGCAACAAGCGAAGTCCACAAAGGCCCAAGTGACAATGATGCTGCGCCGCGTCCTCTGCGTGCTTGTCTTTGCCCTCTGCTGTGCGTGCGTGTGCGCCACGG
>NW_903356.1:0-944 GCF_000209065.1 Trypanosoma cruzi | reverse complement strand
GTGGCTGGTGTTTGGGAGTGTGCATAAAATGTCAGCAGAGCGCCCGATGGACAGCTGCCCCATCATTGACCCCGCACTGGATGTGAGGGGTGCTGACGGTGTTATTTGGCGGGGAGAATGTTTGTTTGCGATGCCCGGGGATAGGCCCTCTTCGTGGTGTCCGGACACGCCTCCCACGAACACGACAGATGCGAGGGACCCGGAGGAGACGTATCGGAGTGCTGCCATGCATGCGGCGTTGGGGTGCCTTGTCATGCAGGTGCGTCTTAGAGTGGTCGAAAAGGGCGGCGTCCGTTGGGTCCCATGCACGGACGGGGCGACGATTGCGTGGGCCACTCGACCGTACGATGAGGGAAGCGTTGCTTGCCGTGGCCACGCGCAGGTGTGCACGATATCCGCCGCCGCCGGCAGTCTCCTTCCGGTGGTTCCGTGGGACGGCGAGGAGAGGGTGTGGAGCAGGACGGTCCCACCGGCAATTACTGGACAAGGATTGCGAGGGGGCATCCGTCCCCGTTGCGGAGAGCATTGGTCCCGGCCGCGGCACCCCACCGAAGGATGTCGACTCGGCTGCACCCCAGAAGAATCCGCCGCCCGAGGAGAGGCAGTCGCCCCAGATGCCCCGACAGGCGACGGGGTGATCTCGCCCAGCGACACCGCGGGTGCGCCGCAGGAGGCTTTGAAGAAGAGCGGTCTTCCGTGCAACTGCGATGTTGCCGCCGATGGTGTGACGTCTGTTGTGGGACAACCAGCAGGAGATGAGGCCGCCAGCGACAGGGCCGGTGGCGGTGCCACAACCACGGGACCCAAGGGCCCTGATGCCGCTGATGCCGCGCAGGGCGCCTTGGACCCTCCGCGGAGCGATGATGATGCGGCGGTGGGGCGCGGGGATTGGGAGAGGGACCTGACGGACGCCCCGCCTCCGATCCACGGCAATGACGCTGCTG
>NW_903355.1:0-944 GCF_000209065.1 Trypanosoma cruzi | reverse complement strand
TTTTTGAATTCTTGTTTCATATTGCTTTTTAAACTTCTGGTGTGCAGGACGGTGTGCGAGTTCTGCAATCGCACTGATTCCATCTGTTTCGTGGTTTGTGCGGCTGCGGCTGCGGTGGTGGCCGCGTGAGAGTGAGTGTGAGAGAGCCATGCACCGCCCGCACACACACTCTTCCTTCTCTCTGTGTGTGTGTGTGTCCCCTTGCATGGACTCTCGCCCTCACCTCACCCCACGAGACACACACAATAATGTGCCCATTGTATATATGCATGCACACCCATGCAGGCCCGTTGGTGCTCTCTTTTGCACGACACGCACCGCTGCCGTCCTGCCTGGCTGCATGGGCGGAGCACCGTAACTGTTTCTGTTTTGTTTTTATTGCATTGAGTGGGCGACCTCTCTCTCTCTCCCTCTGTGTGTGTGTTTTGCTTTACGGGAGTAATGAGAGTGTGTGTGCGCTGGTCGTCCCACGCTTCGGCTTTTTGTTTTGTTTTCCTTTTTGATTTTGTGGTTGAGTGCACCCATTCCGCGGCTGCGTGTGTGTGTGTGTGTGTGCGTGATGATATGAGTAATTTGCGTGTGTGCTATCTGCCTCTCTCTGCCGTTGCTTTCTTCAGACTCTCTTGTGGCGCACAGCTGCTCCGCAAGTATAGGCGCTGCCAAACACACAAGCACATGCACACACACATGCCGTGTTTAAAACGCTGAGAATGCACGCACGCACAGGATTGTGGCTGCGGAGGCCCTCGCGAGGGGGGAAAAAGCCTGCATTTTGTTTTTTTTTGACATGTTGCTCGGTGTGTGCTGACGCGTGACGAATAACAACACGCCCCAATAAGCGGAAAAGAAGTAAAACAAAATGGCGCTGGGCGGCACACCGGTAAGCCAAAAATACGCAATCACCAATAAAAAAGCCGGCGATCACCCAGCAGGCACATCAAGCC
>NW_903354.1:0-944 GCF_000209065.1 Trypanosoma cruzi | reverse complement strand
CACTTCCTTCTCTCTCTGTGTGTGTGTCCCCTTGCATGGACTCTCGTCGTCGCCTCACCCCACGAAGCACACACAATAATGTGCCCATTGTATATATGCATGCACACCCATGCAGGCCCGTTGGTGCTCTCTTTTGCACGACACGCACCGCTGCCGTCCTGCCTGGCTGCATGGGCGGAGCACCGTAACTGTTTCTGTTTTGTTTTCATTGCATTGAGTGGGCGACCTCTCTCTCTCTCCCTGTGTGTGTGTTTTGCTTTACGGGAGCAATGAGAGTGTGTGTGCGCTGGTAGTCCCACGCTTCGGCTTTTTGTTTTGTTTTTCTTTTTGATTTTGTGGTTGAGTGCACCCATTCCGCGGCTGCGTGTGTGTGTGTGTGATGATATGAGTAATTTGCGTGTGTGCTTATCTGCCTCTCTCTGCCGTTGCTTTCTTCAGACTCTCTTGTGGCGCACAGCTGCTCTGCAAGTATAGGCGCTGACAAACACACACACACATGCACACACATGCCGTGCTTAAAACGCTGAGAATGCACGCACGCACAGGATTGTGGCTGCCGAGGCCCTCGCGAGGGGGAAAAAACCTGCATTTTTTTTTTTGACATGTTGCTCGGTGTGTGCTGACGCGTGACGAATAACAACACGCCCCAATAAGCAGAAAAGAAGTAAAACAAAATGGCGCTGAGCGGCACACCGGTAAGCCAAAAATACGCAATCACCAATAAAAAAGCCGGCGATCACCCAGCAGGCACATCAAGCGTCCTCAAAACCAACCTGGAACAGACAAAAAAAAGAGGCAATCATAGAAAACAAAGATCCCCGCCCCCAAACAGGAAAAACATTAAAGAAAACGCGATTCTTTTTTTTGTCCTTACTGCCGGGGTTGGCCGCCGCAAGAATAAAAAATGGTAGGGCGGTGGCCCCGGACGCTAGATACAGGACGAC
>NW_903353.1:0-944 GCF_000209065.1 Trypanosoma cruzi | reverse complement strand
ACAATCGGAAACAAAAATTTGGACCACAACGTGTGATGCAGCAGCCGCTCGAAAACGATCAGCCGAGTGCAGCACCCGTGTGGGCAAGAGCTCGCGAAATTCCTCCAAGCAGCGGATAATTCAGGGTTGTTTGGTGTCCAGTGTGTGAACACGCAAACAGATATTGACAGAGAGTGCCTCTGACTCCCACCATTCACAATTGGAAACAAAAACTTGGACCACAACGTGTGATGCAGCAGCCGCTCGAAAACGATCAGCCGAGTGCAGCACCCGTGTGGGCAAGAGCTCGCGAAATTCCTCCAAGCAGCGGATAATTCAGGGTTGTTTGGTGTCCAGTGTGTGAACACGCAAACAGATATTGACAGAGAGTGCCTCTGACTCCCACCATTCACAATCGGAAACAAAAATTTGGACCACAACGTGTGATGCAGCAGCCGCTCGAAAACGATCAGCCGAGTGCAGCACCCGTGTGGGCAAGAGCTCGCGAAATTCCTCCAAGCAGCGGATAGTTCAGGGTTGTTTGGTGTCCAGTGTGTGAACACGCAAACAGATATTGACAGAAAGTGTCTCTGACTCCCACCATTCATAATTGGAAACAAAAATTTAGACCACAACGTGTGATGCAGCAGCCGCTCGAAAACGATCAGCCGAGTGCAGCACCCGTGTGGGCAAGAGCTCGCGAAATTCCTCCAAGCAGCGGATAGTTCAGGGTTGTTTGGTGTCCAGTGTGTGAACACGCAAACAGATATTGACAGAGACTGCCTCTGACTCCCACCATTCATAATTGGAAACAAAAATTTAAACCACAACGTGTGATGCAGCAGCCGCTCGAAAACGATCAGCCGAGTGCAGCACCCGTGTGGGCAAGAGCTCGCGAAATTCCTCCAAGCAGCGGATAGTTCAGGGTTGTTTGGTGTCCCAGTGTGTGAACACGCAAAAACAGA
>NW_903352.1:0-944 GCF_000209065.1 Trypanosoma cruzi | reverse complement strand
CGAGAGATACATGACGACGAATCGAGGTATCCACGCTGCGGCGGCGCACCCTAAACATGTCGCTTTCGTTTTCCAGGGGACAACGCAAATGTGCTCGATTGTTCGAAGATCGAACTTAACACCTTACGTGAAAATGGGTCGCGCGACCA
This sequence comes from Trypanosoma cruzi, assembly GCF_000209065.1. NCBI lineage: Eukaryota > Euglenozoa > Kinetoplastea > Trypanosomatida > Trypanosomatidae > Trypanosoma > Trypanosoma cruzi. The sequence continues at coordinate 795 of NW_903352.1, read as the reverse complement.
CATTTTTTTTAGCTCAGTGGCAAAACAAGCTCACAATTTCATCCGGGGTGCGGGTTCGAGCCCCGAAGAAGCCTAAGTTTTTTTCCTTTTTTTTTTGGAATTCTTGTTTCTTATTGCTTTTTAAACTTCTGGTTTGCAGGACGGTGTGCGAGTTCTGCAATCGCACTGATTCCATCAGTTTCGTGGTGTGTGCGGCTGCGGCTGCGGTGGTGGCCGCGTGAGAGTGAGTGAGAGAGCGCCATGCACCGCCCGCACACACACTCGTCTTTCACCCACTCTCTGTGTGTGTCCCCTTGCATGGACTCTCGCCCTCACCTCATCCCACGAAGCACACACATAATGTGCCCATTGTATATATTGCATGCACACCCATGCAGGCCCGTTGGTGCTCTCTTTTGCACGACACGCACCGCTGCCGTCCTGCCTGGCTGCATGGGCGGAGCACCGTAACTGTTTCTGTTTTGTTTTTATTGCATTGAGTGGGCGACCTCTCTCTCTCTCTCCCTGTGTGTGTGTTTTGCTTTACGGGAGCAATGAGAGTGTGTGCGCTGGTCGTCCCACGCTTCGGCTTTTTGTTTTGTTTTTCATTGTTTTGTGGTTGAGAGCACCCATTCCGCGGGCTGCGTGTGTGTGTTTGTGTGTGATGATATGAGTAATTTGCGCGTGTGTTCTATCTGCCTCTCTCTGCCGTTGCTTTCTTCTGACTCTCTTGTGGCGCACAGCTGCTCTGTAATTATAGGCGCTGCCAAACACACAAGCACATGCACACACATGCCGTGTTAAAACGCTGAGAAT
>NW_903351.1:0-944 GCF_000209065.1 Trypanosoma cruzi | reverse complement strand
GATGGCGATGCATGCCCTGTTACTGAGAGCGGTGCTGAGTGCGGCAGGAACTACGGCGCGACGCAAATTTCTGTGTGGCCGCTTGCCCGTGCGCTGAACCCCGCTGTGCCGGTGCTGTCCCATGCCGTGACGCCGTCGATGGAGTACCGGAGGCCCGTTGGGAGAAGACTGACGGCGCGGCAGCTGATTGGCGTCATCGTCGGCAGCGTTGCTGCTGCCCTGCTGCTTATTGCCTTGATTCTGTTTCTGCTGCACTTCTGCCGCGACTCACGTGACAACGCTAACGCACCGAAGGAGCGGACAGACCCCGTGACGCTTGTGTTCACTGACATCGAGAGCAGCACAGCGCTGTGGGCTGCGTGCCCCGAGGTGATGCCCGATGCCGTGGCGACGCACCATCGGCTGATCCGCTCGCTGATCACGAAGTACCGCTGCTACGAGGTGAAGACGATCGGAGACTCGTTCATGATTGCGTGCAAGAGTGTGTTCGCCGCCGTGCAGCTTGTGCGGGAGCTGCAGCAGGTTTTCCTGCAGCACGACTGGGGGACGAGCGTGATCGACGACGCGTACCACAAGTTCGAGGAGGGCCGTGCTGGGGAGGACGAGGAGTACGTGCCGCCGACCGCGCGCCTGGACGATGCTGTGTACCGGCAGTGCTGGAACGGCCTGCGCGTGCGAGTCGGTGTGCACACCGGGCTGTGTGACATCCGGCGCGACGAGGTGACGAAGGGATACGACTACTACGGCGGGACGTCGAACATGGCCGCGCGCACGGAGAGCGTTGGGAACGGCGGGCAGGTGCTGCTGACGCGTGCAGCGTACTTTGCGCTGAGCGCGGCTGAGCGTGAGCAGGTGGAGGTGACTGCGCTTGGCGGCGTGGCACTGCGTGGTGTGCCGGAGCCGGTGGAGATGTACCAGCTGGACGCCGTGCCTGGACGCACCTT
>NW_903350.1:0-944 GCF_000209065.1 Trypanosoma cruzi | reverse complement strand
GAGCAGCGTTCTTGTGCGGCGTCACGGTGTCTTTTTGTTGCCCTGCTGCTGCTTCTCGATCTGCCGTATGCCGTTGCGCAGCCGTCGCAAAGTGACCGTGTCGCGGTGCCCAAACCATGTATCCCTGAGACCAATGTGAAGGTGTTAATGCTGAATGTGACGGATCTCCCAATTGACCAGAAATTAGCGGATTCACTTGAGGCCGGACTGGAGGCAGCACTCTGGTCGCGCAACTTCACTGTTGCTGACGGTGTTCGTGTGGAGGTTATCAGGCAGGTCGCCACGATGGAAACGAGTGGAGCGGTGATAGGAAAAGCGTTGAATGAAAGTAGTGATGTTCTTCTTGTGGCAGGCGTTATTGGCGACGCGACCGTTTTGAACTCGCTGCCCGTAATTATGCGCCATGGCCTTGTCTTGTTTTCCCCGTTCACTGGGTTGAGTTTGGTGCGTGGGTGGAACCCCAATCTTTACTTTTTGCGTGCTGAACCTGCGGCCGAGCTGCTGGCACTCCTCCGCTACGCCCTGGCCCATCTGCGTGTGCGTCGGCTGGGCTTCATGTACCTGCAGGGAGATTATTTTGGTGACAGGGAGTATGCACAGGCACAACGTGTGATGTCGGGGATGGGCTACGAGCTGAGCGGTGTGTTCAGTGTGGAGAGCTCTGTGACTGGTGGTGCGACGAAAGTGTTTGACGCTGCGTGGGAGGCGTTTGCTGAGACTCGGCCGCAGGCCGTGATTGTGTTTGGGTTACCGATAAATGACACCGCGAAATTTGTTAGGAGGATGCTGACGGACAGGCGCACTGCTGGCGCGTACCTGCTTGCTCCCGTGATGCTGCAGGAACTTGTTTTGAGGGTGTGGCGTGCTGCTGTGGCTGGCGGTGTTGAGTTTGTGCCTGGGCAGGTGATCACGACGGGGACGAACCCGCTGGCGAAGGACACACA
>NW_903349.1:0-944 GCF_000209065.1 Trypanosoma cruzi | reverse complement strand
AACCGACCACCAGCTGCTTCTTTTCATCACTGCGTCCAATAGCCTCGTCAAATACATCAACACACTCCTTCAAGGATTTAACATTCCTGCTTTTCATACCGCAGAGACAGGGACCGAATACAGGGCTTGAGCCAAGTTGCATTTTCTCGTACGTCGCATTTTCAGGATTAAGAAGATCCCGAATGCGGTCGGTGGACTCTACCAAACCAAATGTAACAGTAATATCAAATTCAATAAGCTTTTCCTTTGAATTCTTTTCCACCTTCTCTAGGCATTGAGTAAGAAACCGCCTCGCAAACTGCACAGATTCCTCGCCACGGTCTTTTGCGCCTCCCACCAGAAGGGCCGAAGTGTGCCCGGCAATCCAGTGGTCCTGTAGGTCAACCAGAAGCACAGAGTTCACGTTGTCTGATATGTTATCACGCAAAATGCACTCATCATTTTCAAACTTCTCATCCTCTCCATTCTCTCTCTTGAAAAGAAGAGTAATGGGGTCTTTCACGGAGATGCACAGCCTCTTCGACAAGTCACTATCCTTGTCAACGAGAATGAGTGTATGAATATTGTAGTTTGCCGGGCATTTTGCTGTCACCCTTGACTCCTCGTTCTTTGAAAGGCTCGATTTGCGTAATAAGAGAGGGGCAACCGCCGTGCCTGTCGATACCATCTCCCCCTTCTCATTCATGACTTCAGTTTCAGTTCGCTTGCCACCACGCTTGCCACTCCGATTCAGTTTGACGTGTCCCTCCGTGGTAGAAATATTTGGACAAAGCTGATTGATGTTGAAACCCAAGCTCGAGCGTTGCACGCACCCTCCACCGTACATGCTATCTGGGTCCACGCTGTTCAAGCTGGCCCATTGGGCAGTGATAATTGGATTCTCGTACATATTTCCAAACCCTGCATCGTACCCTTCTCCACCCATCCCAGGAACCATATTTCCC
>NW_903348.1:0-944 GCF_000209065.1 Trypanosoma cruzi | reverse complement strand
AGATAGTGACAGAGAGTGCCTCTGACCCCCATCATTCATAATTGGAAACAAAAATTTAGACCACGACGTGTGATGCAGCAGCCGCTCGAAAACGATCAGCCGAGTGCAGCACCCGTGTGGGCAAGAGCTCGCGAAATTCCCCCAAGCAGCGGATAATTCAGGGTTGTTTGGTGTCCAGTGTGTGAACACGCAAACAGATATTGACAGAGAGTGCCTCTGACCCCCATCATTCATAATTGGAAACAAAAATTTAGACCACGACGTGTGATGCAGCAGCCGCTCGAAAACGATCAGCCGAGTGCAGCACCCGTGTGGGCAAGAGCTCGCGAAATTCCTCCAAGCAGCGGATAATTCAGGGTTGTTTGGTGTCCAGTGTGTGAACACGCAAACAGATATTGACAGAGAGTGCCTCTGACCCCCACCATTCATAATTGGAAACAAAAATTTAGACCACGACGTGTGATGCAGCAGCCGCTCGAAAACGATCAGCCGAGTGCAGCACCCGTGTGGGCAAGAGCTCGCGAAATTCCCCCAAGCAGCGGATAATTCAGGGTTGTTTGGTGTCCAGTGTGTGAACACGCAAACAGATATTGACAGAGAGTGCCTCTGACCCCCATCATTCATAATTGGAAACAAAAATTTAGACCACGACGTGTGATGCAGCAGCCGCTCGAAAACGATCAGCCGAGTGCAGCACCCGTGTGGGCAAGAGCTCGCGAAATTCCTCCAAGCAGCGGATAATTCAGGGTTGTTTGGTGTCCAGTATGTGAACACGCACACAGATATTGACAGAGAGTGCCTCTGACCCCCACCATTCATAATTGGAAACAAAAATTTAGACCACGACGTGTGATGTAGCAGCCGCTCGAAAACGATCAGCCGAGTGCAGCACCCGTGTGGGCAAGAGCTCGCGAAATCCCCCAAGCAGCGGATAATTCAGGGTG
>NW_903347.1:0-944 GCF_000209065.1 Trypanosoma cruzi | reverse complement strand
ATTCTCTCCGGCCACCGGACGTGGTCCCGGTGGACGGGCAGAAGTGGGACAGCGATCCGTTTACGCTGACGGAGCGGGATGGGAAACTGTACGGTCGCGGCACGTCCGACATGAAGGGCTTTGTTGCCGTGTGCATGTCTCTGGCCCCCGAGCTCCTCAAGATGAAGCGCGCGAAGCCGATCCACTTTGCGTGGTCGTACGACGAGGAGATGGGCTGTCTCGGCGGCAAGAAGCTGGCGGAGTTTGCGCGGGACCACGACGTCAGGGCGGAAGGCTGCATCATTGGGGAGCCGACCGGCATGACTGTGGTGATTGCTCACAAGGGCACCTCTCGCTTTTGGGTGCGTGTGCGGGGCAAGGCGGCGCATTCGTCGCTCGCGCTGACGGGTGAAAGCTGCAACGCCATCGACTACGCCACAAAACTCATTACGAAGCTGCGCGAGATTGCGGAGGAGTACCGCCGGAACGGCACCCGGCATGACTTCGAGGTGCCGTTCTCAACGCTGTCGACGAACCTCATCAGTGGCGGCAACGCCTCGAACACCGTGCCCGCGGAGTGCGAGTTCCTCTTCGAGTTTCGAGCGCTTCCCAACGAGACTGTCTCCAAGATGATGCAGCAGGTGCGGTCTTACGTGGAGACGCAGCTTCTCCCGGCCATGAAGGCGGAGTTTGAGGACGCTGAAATTGTTATCACGCCGCGGAATGAAACGCCGTCGTTTGAGGGCAGTGAGGAGGCGCCCTTCACCAAGCTGGTATGCGCCATTATCAATGATTACAAGGTCTGGAAAAAAAACTATTCCACGGAGGCGAGCCACTACAGTGGGATTGCCGGCGCACCAGCTGTGGTATGCGGACCCCATGGCGGGGCCATACACTGTGCGAATGAGTATGTCACCCTCCGCGCAGCGGGACAAGTGCCGTGAGTTTGTTCTGAGGGTGGCGGA
>NW_903346.1:0-944 GCF_000209065.1 Trypanosoma cruzi | reverse complement strand
CATCCACCGACCCAATCACGTACCAACAGGGCTGTCGAGTTGCGTCGCACTCGCCCCGTCGACCGTAACTCCTGCCTAATAAATCCCTTCCTACAGATGGCAAACCCAGATACACGATTCCGATAGGTCGTTATCCCACTACTGCTGCTAATCCTACAGCAATTAATCCCTAACACCTTGAAACGATAGTTGTGCTGGTCAAACAAAAGTATCTCTATCTGCTTGCTCAAAAAAGGAAAAGGAAGCAACAAAAGTAACCAAACACAGTGGCACGCAGAGGCATCCGGTCATACATAGTCCCCACCAATGCACAGCCACCGACACAAAAAAGCACAGACGCCACAACGCCGGTTACACCATCGCCCTCCCACCGCCAACGCAGCCCCACACAACCACCATGCAGAGTGGCAGGATCCCAGCAAAAAGACATACAACCACTGGCACCGCTCCTGCAACCAAAAGGCTCCACCACAGAGCAGTCCCAATGCCGTGAAAAACACACAGCAGCCGACACAGACATGTGGCAGCGTTACAACCGGCGGCCATCAAGCGCGCCAAAGGAAGAAATGGTGACACGGGAGAGGAGTGAAGGACTCACAGTTCGCCAGCAGTTAAGGCGTCCTTCCTCGCTCGCGTGTGTCAGCATTGCAAAGCAAAGAGCGGCACCATACGCGCAAACGGCACACACAAGAAGGAGGGATGAAGAATTACGGTGACGGCACTCAGACACGGGGGACAAGGGTCCACACCGATTGTGCGGCCTGTTGACTCATAGACGACCGGTTTGTAATCAAGTCGCTGCCCTGCAATTCGTCAGTCTGCAGGAGGCTGGGGAATGGAGAGAAGGGGGGAGAGAGAGGGAGAAGGTGCGGTCCTCATCCATCTCGGTTAACTGTGACACCGGTGACGTCATCCCCTCAGATCGCCTGCTGCAAGGACCGTCG
>NW_903345.1:0-944 GCF_000209065.1 Trypanosoma cruzi | reverse complement strand
TCCTCATTTTATCTATAATAGAAAACAGACCAGATAGGAATAAGAAGGGATGAATGGAACAAGAGTGGATTCACCATATCCTCCAAGTGTAAAAGCTAGGAAGTGTACATTTATATATCATCCGTTAGCCACAGTCGCGGCCCGCTCACTCTATTCGGATGGGATGTATATATATGTATATATTTATTTATTTATTTATTTATTTATTTATTTATTTATTTCTTACTAAGTGGCAGACTTTGGGGTTCTTCCAACCAAAGGGACGCCGCCGCATGGTGGGAATCAAAGGAGGGTGGGTGGGAAGGTAAAATAAAAATAAAAGTAATCCAGCCGCCATCGCTTCCCTGCTCCCCTAAAGTCGTGTTCTTCCAAAAAATTCATGCGGTAGAAAAGTGTCGTAAAGAAGTGCATTCCTTTTATCAGGACACATATACATTCATTAAGGCAGCCAGCCCTCCCACGATCATGCTTTTCACAAGCTCCTAAAAGATGAAAAAAAACGAGGATATAGGTAAGACAAATAAAACGGGGTTTTGCCCTCCGCTGATCACTGTTGTGCGGAGTCAGGTTGGGCCACAAACACAAAGGAGTTCCCGCCTTGAGAGAAGGTCATCGTAGCTTCTTCAAAAAGGACGTCCATTCCAAATTCAATTCCCTCACCAAATGCTTCCTCAATCTCTTCAAAAAGGCCTTCTCCCGCAATCATTGTTGACATGAGAGGTCCAATAAGCTGGCCATCTCGATACTCCAGTGTGCCGGACATGTAGTTGACGATTTTAATGAGAATCTCCACCCTATCTCCTGCAGGTTCCAACGACATCGGGCAGGGCTGATACCCGAGATTTACAAAATTCAATCCGTTGAACGTAGTCATCCCCCAACGGCCAAAAAGCTCATCAGGGATGGACGACATGGCGTGCGGATTGACTGTTACCCTTCCCTTC
>NW_903344.1:0-944 GCF_000209065.1 Trypanosoma cruzi | reverse complement strand
GTACAAGCGTGCCTTGCCGCAGGAAGAGCAAGAGGATGTGGGGCCGCGCCACGTTGATCCCGACCACTTCCGCTCGACGACTCAGGACGCGTACAGGCCCGTTGATCCCTCGGCGTACAAGCGTGCCTTGCCGCAGGAAGAGGAAGAGGATGTGGGGCCGCGCCATGTTGATCCCGACCACTTCCGCTCGACGACTCAGGACGCGTACAGGCCCGTTGATCCCTCGGCGTACAAGCGTGCCTTGCCGCAGGAAGAGCAAGAGGATGTGGGGCCGCGCCACGTTGATCCCGACCACTTCCGCTCGACGACTCAGGACGCGTACAGGCCCGTTGATCCCTCGGCGTACAAGCGCGCCTTGCCGCAGGAAGAGCAAGAGGATGTGGGGCCGCGCCACGTTGATCCCGACCACTTCCGCTCGACGACTCAGGACGCGTACAGGCCCGTTGATCCCTCGGCGTACAAGCGTGCCTTGCCGCTGGAAGAGCAAGAGGATGTGGGGCCGCGCCACGTTGATCCCGACCACTTCCGCTCGACGACTCAGGACGCGTACAGGCCCGTTGATCCCTCGGCGTACAAGCGTGCCTTGCCGCAGGAAGAGCAAGAGGATGTGGGGCCGCGCCATGTTGATCCCGACCACTTCCGCTCGACGACTCAGGACGCGTACAGGCCCGTTGATCCCTCGGCGTACAAGCGCGCCTTGCCGCTGGAAGAGCAAGAGGATGTGGGACCGCGCCATGTTGATCCCGACCACTTCCGCTCGACGACTCAGGACGCGTACAGGCCCGTTGATCCCTCGGCGTACAAGCGCGCCTTGCCGCTGGAAGAGGAAGAGGATGTGGGGCCGCGCCACGTTGATCCCGACCACTTCCGCTCGACGACTCAGAACGCGTACAGGCCCGTTGATCCCTCGGCGTACAAGCGTGCCTTGCCGCTGGAAGAGCAAG
>NW_903343.1:0-944 GCF_000209065.1 Trypanosoma cruzi | reverse complement strand
CCATCAACGTTTTCGTAAGGTCGTGTCGCACCCCTTCTCCTTCGAAAAATCCCGCGGCCACCCTTCTCTCCCGTGGCGCGTGCCATCGTGGTGCGGCCCCCGCCCCATTGCAGCCTAATAGCTCCCTATCTAATGTTGGTCTAAAATACTTGTTGTACAACTGCAAGGGGAACACCAGGCGTTCACGTGCAGTCCAGCAGAAGCCACAGCAAACAAATATACGCGGTGGGTACCACAACAACCAACACGCCCCCACCCACAGGCATCATCTTCACGGACACCACAGTCAGCCACACCACTCCCGTTGCATGTGCGCCCTCTCGCCCCCATCATCCCTTCCTCCCTCCTGCCGGCATTCACAGAAGAATGCTGCGGATGCCGGAGAAGTGTTCCACGTCGGCATCTGTGACGCCAGCCCGCCGCGCCTGCCACCCCGACAAGACGTGCCGCACAACGACATCCGCGGCGAGGTCCTTTACCTCGGCGCTGCTCATCTCACCCCTGCTGTACTTCGACGTCACCTCCGCGAGGAGATTGTCGTCGGGGCAGAAGAACCGAATGAGTTGGTACGCCACGTCTGCGTGCAGGTTGACACCCTCCGCACGCATGTCCTCCAACGTGCCACCCCCACCAGAGAAGGCCTTGCGCACCTTCTTCCGCACCTCCTGCTCCGTGTCGTGTAGTGTGGTGACTCCGTTCCCCTCGGCGCTGCTGCTCATCTTGAACTGCGCTCCCTTCAGTGCGGGGAGGAACTTTGTGTGCAGCAGTGCGGGGGCGCAGCACTTCATACGCGGCGCGACGTTGCGTGCCAGAAGGAAAAAAGCGCCCTGATCAATTGCACAGGGAATGATGCACTTCAGCGGCGGGTCCCAGCTAGCCGTCGTAACACACGGGGGAAGGCACTGCTAAAACACGGTGCGGCCTGCACCGCTGGAAAGGCTGCT
>NW_903342.1:0-944 GCF_000209065.1 Trypanosoma cruzi | reverse complement strand
CCCCCCCCCCTCCCTCCACACACCCAAAAAAAAAAAAAAAAAAAAAAAAAAAAATAAATAATATCTGAAAGTAAATTCTTTCCCCTTCCAAACACACACACACAGATACACATATACACATATATATATATAAATAAATATATATAAATATGAAAAATATTCACCCACCGAAGCAACGTGCAGAGGGGTACATAATTCATTACTGTTACGTTCAATTACAGTGAGCTTTTCACTCGCCCAGGTACCATATGTAAAATGCAAGCCACAAAGCCGTTGTTGCAACAGCGGTCACATACATGATAAAGATCATTTGTGCATATGGCCGAGCCTTATATGCGTGCATGGAACAAATAAGAGAGGAATTTATGGCGGAAGGTGCACATGTCCCCAACAACATGGAGAGTAAAAACACCCGGTCCGATGGGATAACGCCTCCCTTTCGTAAAAAATGGACCATTACAAAGCAGACTGTGGGAATTAAAATAAGTCGTAGGATCACCGTTAAAATGGCAAAAAGCGTCGACTGCGACACTGGAAAGAAATCAATGTACTCTTTCCGTTTCTCAAGGCCGTTGTTTTTATCCACGGCGTCCTCATCATCGTTTCCTCCGTTGCCTGCCTTTTCGGCTGTTTCGTTCGTGGAAGAAGGGGAGCGTGCATTTGCGACGGTGCAACCAAGTACGAGAAGCTGAAGTGGTATCGCTCCAGCCCCGATTAATTTAATTCCGCCAATAAGTACCTGACCCGGGGGTGACTCCGCCAACCAACGCAGTGGCGGCACCAATGAAATAATGATAGATCCAATGGTGACAGCTATCGGTGGACTCTCTAAAAGAGCCCCTACACGCGAGAGCACATCCCAGAAAAAAGAGAATGCTTGATCTGAGTCGTCCATCTGAGTTGGCGGCGTGTTGTTCCCCGGGCGATACCACTCAAGCTGTCTT
>NW_903341.1:0-944 GCF_000209065.1 Trypanosoma cruzi | reverse complement strand
GTTGTTTGGTGTCCAGTGTGTGAACACGCAAACAGATATTGAAAGAGAGTGTCTCTGACTCCCACCATTCACAATTGGAAACAAAAATTCAGACCACAACGTGTGATGCAGCAGCCGCTCGAAAACGATCAGCCGAGTGCAGCACCCGTGTAGGCAAGAGCTCGCGAAATTCCTCCAAGCAGCGGATAATTCACGGTTGTTTGGTGTCCAGTGTGTGAACACGCAAACAGATATTGAAAGAGAGTGTCTCTGACTCCCACCATTCACAATTGGAAACAAAAATTCAGACCACAACGTGTGATGCAGCAGCCGCTCGAAAACGATCAGCCGAGTGCAGCACCCGTGTAGGCAAGAGCTCGCAAAATTCCTCCAAGCAGCGGATAATTCAGGGTTGTTTGGTGTCCAGTGTGTGAACACGCAAACAGATATTGACAGAGACTGCCTCTGACTCCCACCATTCACAATTGGAAACAAAAATTCAGACCACAACGTGTGATGCAGCAGCCGCTCGAAAACGATCAGCCGAGTGCAGCACCCGTGTGGGCAAGAGCTCGCGAAATTCCTCCAAGCAGCGGATAATTCACGGTTGTTTGGTGTCCAGTGTGTGAACACGCAAACAGATATTGACAGAGAGTGCCTCTGACTCCCACCATTCACAATCGGAAACAAAAATTCAGACTACAACGTGTGATGCAGCAGCCGCTCGAAAACGATCAGCCGAGTGCAGCACCCGTGTGGGCAAGAGCTCGCGAAATTCCTCCAAGCAGCGGATAATTCAGGGTTGTTTGGTGTCCAGTGTGTGAACACGCAAACAGATATTGACAGAGAGTGCCTCTGACTCCCACCATTCATAATCGGAAACAAAAATTTAGACCACAATGTGTGATGCAGCAGCCGCTCGAAAACGATCAGCCGAGTGCAGCACCGTCAGGGCAAGAGCTCGC
>NW_903340.1:0-944 GCF_000209065.1 Trypanosoma cruzi | reverse complement strand
ATGTCATGATGGCAAGCCTGCAGATGCGTGAGTGGGAAATGGGGTATCGGGTCCGCCAAAGTCTTATAGCAGCTCAATGAAGAAACGTGAGTCGGCGGGTGCAGCAAAAGCAAAATCAGGAGTAATAGTATTGGCATCTACACCATCAATGAGAGCAGCGGCAGCGGCATCATCATCCTCTTCATCATCCTCTTCCGGTACCGCTGGATATTTATCAAGAACAGATTCACGACGCTTTATTCCAGAGAAAGTGACGCTCTCAAAGAATCTCTCAAATATGGAGTTGGTCCAGTCTCATTTAAACTCTGCAGACGGAGTTATAAGAAGCGATGTGGTTCAAGCGAGGCAACCAATAGCCATAAATCCTCCGCGTTTGCCTTTTGTGGCCAATGCAAACGCTGTAACGACCTCTCCCATTTCCAGCAATTCCCCCGTTACCACTGCTCTTTCTGCAATTGCCCCAGCTCTCATTCAGGAAAGCTTTCATGTCACACTATCCATGGAATCTGTGGTAAGAGCCTCCAATCTGTATGATCAAGTTTCTTTTTTAGATGCGAAAGACTCGGGCAAATTGTTTTCTCCGAACTCCACTGTGAATGGAATCCATAGTAATATGAAAGAAAGAGCATCGTGCACGACTACAGAGAGTTCCTTTCCGATTAATTTAGCTGGGAATTTGGGTTCCCCACCCCAGAGTAGAGAGATGGAGACTGCCCGAAACCTCACGAGTTTGTCGAGGTCCCATTCAAATTTACGGGGGCAGGGGGACATGGAGTCTGAAGGTGTATCTCCCATGACTCCTGAATTAGCAACGGATCAGAGCGATGCACACTCTCAGACGGCTCCAACGTCATTTAATCAGCAGCATCTTAGTTCTCTGAGGAGTCAAAGTCAACGGCGTCGGTCGGAGACGCACCGGAAGCTTGAGGAAAGATTGAGGGATT
>NW_903339.1:0-944 GCF_000209065.1 Trypanosoma cruzi | reverse complement strand
GACCCTGCTGGTGCTGGCTGATTTCAGCAAGGCTTTTGACTCCATAGACCATCGAGTCCTCAGTCGCTTGCTGGCTAATATTCCGGGGGTGAATTGTAGAAGGTGGCTTAGAAACTTTCTATGTGGTCGCTACGCGAAGACACGAGTTGGTCACAGACACAGCGATCGGCGTCCCATGCTGCGAGGAGTTCCTCAGGGGTCCGTACTGGGACCGTATTTGTTCTCCCTTTACGCACACCCACTTCTCAATCTGCTGAACAGCTTTGCGGGTGTCACAGCAGACATGTATGCGGACGACCTCTCTATTATCGTTAAGGGGCATTCCCGGGAAGGCGCCATTCCCACTGCCAACATGGTTCTTCAAAAACTGCATGCGTGGAGTCAGGAAAATGGCCTGGCCATCAACCCGTCAAAGTGTGAAGCTGCTTGGTTCACACTATCCACGCACACGGAGTCAGATTATGATCGTGAAGGAAGGTGGCCCCTGGTAGTGGCTGGATGTCAAATTCCAGTCATGACCATGGGGGCGTCGCGAACTACGAAGCTTCTCGGCATGGATCTCGATCCACGACTGACGCTAAATGTGGCGGCCACCAAGCAATGCGCTGCCACTTCGCAGCGGACATCGCAGCTACGCCGCATAGCGCACAAAGAGGCGGGACCATCTCCACATGACCTACGCACGTTCGCCATTGGATACGGTGCTTCCAAATTACGCTATGGCAGCGAGCTCGTATGGGCAGTAGCGACGGATTCAGCGAAGAATGAGATGCAGAAGACGTACGCAACTCTGGCACGCATTGTCAGCGGAGTTCCGAGCACTGTCGACCCGGAATCCGCACTACTGGAGGCTAATATGCCGCCGCTCCACGTCCTTTGCCTGCGCGCGCGGCTCTCAATATTTGAGAACACACGCGCATGTCAGACGGACTGGATGCGGAGAC
>NW_903338.1:0-944 GCF_000209065.1 Trypanosoma cruzi | reverse complement strand
TCGTCCTTCTCTCTCTGTGTGTGTCCCCTTGCATGGACTCTCGCCTTCACCTCACCCCACGAGGCACACACATAATGTGCCCATTGTATGTATGCATGCACACCCATGCAGGCCCGTTGGTGCTCTCTTTTGCACGACGCGCACCGCTGCCGTCCTGCCTGGCTGCATGGGCGGAGCACCGTAACTGTTTCTGTTTTGTTTTCATTGCATTGAGTGGGCGACCTCCCTCTCTCTCTCCCTGTGTGTGTGTTTTGCTTTACGGGAGTAATGAGAGTGTGTGTGCGCTGGTCGTCCCACGCTGCGGCTTTTTGTTTTGTTTTACGTGTGGTGTGGTTGAGTGCACCCATTCCATTGCCCTTTATTCGATTTGTGGCTTGCTGTGACGGTGGACACCTAAATTGTTTGCTTTTTGTGTATTATTATACTGTTCCTTTATTGTTGAGAGAGTGTCAGCCTCTTGTATTCTTGTAGCGCCACTGAGTTTTTTTTTTTACATACGCCATGCGTCATTTGATTCACGTTACTCCGCGGCCTGCATTGCTTTTGGTTCTGCTTGTGATGATGTTTGTGCTGTGATTTGTCGGCGGGTGTCTTGCTTTCAGTCTGACTTATCCTTCGTTTCTTGACGATTTGTTGCGTACCGACGGTGCGTGGGCGTCTCTGGTGATAGTGGGGGCCGCATGTCTCAGAGCGCAGGATGCGTCGCGGGTGTGCGGCGTCGTTTGGAAGTACCGATGGGTGACCATCCGCATCCAGGCGTCATCAACGGACTGTGAGGGCAGCAGGAGGCACTGCGGCTTCTTTTGGCTTTGCACAAAGAGTTTATTGGACGGTGCGTTTGTTTTCAATCTTTGCAGCTTTTGTGGGGAAGGTGGGAGGCTAAGGGCATTAGGACTGAATTCATTAGTGTGGCTGCATTCCGTTGAGTTGCGGCCAGTCGTGGC
>NW_903337.1:0-944 GCF_000209065.1 Trypanosoma cruzi | reverse complement strand
GTGTCTCGGTGTTTCTGATTCCCCCTCGTCGCCTCCCACACCTTCCTCCTCCATCTCCACTTCTTCCTGGGGCAGAGATGATTGTTGGTGTGGTGGCGTCTCATCCTTATTATTGTGGGGTGTCGCTTGAGGTTGTGTCCGCCTCATTGTGATTTCTTCTTCCTCCTCATCTAGGAAGTGGCCTTGTGGTGCCTGCTGGTTTGGTTGGGACGATGTTGGGGGAACTGACGGTTGTAAGAGTCCCTCCTCGTCCTCTTCGCAGACAATCCCCCCGCCGTTGTTGCCTTCTCCCTCGGATTCCTCCTCCTGTTCCTCCCCCCGCCTGCCTCGCTTTCGTGGGGCGATAGGCGGTAGGAAGGGATCCTGTGTGATCGTCTGGGTGGAAGGTGACGACGAGGCTGGCGGACTGGAATGAGTGGCACTGCCTGGCGGTTGCCCATATCCATTCTTACCAAACCCGTCCACCATACTGGAGTCGTCTGGGGCCTCTTCCCATTTTTGTGATTGGGGGAGGCGTGAGCCCTTGGGCACAGAGGCTAGCGTGCGGCCGTCCTGCTCCCTGTGACGCGCGTGCGATTCTTGCTCATCGTCCTCCTCATCTTCCTCCGGTCCCATCTCCGGCATGAGGCGCCGGTAGAGGCAGAGGATTACCTTGTGGGTGTTGATGGGCTTCCGCTGCACCCTTTGGACCATACCATCGATCATGACCCACTCCGTGTCCTTATGTAGAGCGCTTGGTATGTAGGCGACGACATGGTTTGGGGTGTTGGTGGCCACTAGTCCCACCAGTCCATATTCCGCCGTGCCGTTTTGATGCGGTAGGAGGATCACAAATGGGACCTCCTCCACCCCCATCGCTTGCTTGTCCCAGTGGCCGAACTCCAGTGCCACCGCATCGTCGAATTTCCGTGATTTGGTGGCTGTCATTGCCCACTTCGGGTGAT
>NW_903336.1:0-944 GCF_000209065.1 Trypanosoma cruzi | reverse complement strand
ACGCCACGCCGCAGGGACACCAGCACACACGCACACACACAGTCAGCGCCAAAAACGCACGAACGTACACAAACCAAAAAAAGTAAAAACAAAAAATAAAATCGCACCGACGCTTCCCCCCACAAGTGGCGGGGCGGCGGTAGGAGATGTACATCAGCGCGCGGCCGTCGCAGAGAATGCACGGGCAGGCGGCACGGGGCCAGCACGCAACGGCAGCCAAAACAAAAGATGGTCACACCCGGAAGAACCAGGCGCAAAACAAACGGCGGAAGATACGCCAAGCACGCACAACCAAAGACACTGGCATATATACATCCACACCGCTGCGGGGTGCTCAAATATACGCGGCGCACCTCTCGGTGGGTCACGCCGAGGGCGGCGCACGCGCCAGTCGGTGCTCCCGCGCGTGTGGGCAGTGGCCGCACACAACGGGACTCCAGACCGACGGCGCACGCGCCCCGCCCCGTCCTCAGCACGCAGCACCGGCGGTCGCCACAGCGGCACTGACCAGCAGCAGCAGCGGCACCTGAACCCACAAAGGGCCGCCGAGGCTGCTCCCGTCGCCAGGAGTCGGTGCCTTGGAGGTGGTTGTGTTCTTGGCGGGTGCATTGGTGGTAGTCGTTGTCGTCGTAGTAGTAGTAGTTGTAGTGGTGGTTGTAGTTTCATCCGGGCCGTCCCCAGCCTCAACATCAGCAGCATCATACTGCCCCTCCTCCTGAGCCGTGGCGCACACGCACGCACAGCAGAGGGCAAAGAGAAGCACGCAGAGGACGCGGCGCAGCATCATTGTCACTTGGGCCTTTGTGGAATTCGCTTGTTGCTCGCGGTGTAAACTCTCCTGTCGGGCCGGCACCGGGCAGGCACAACGAGAGCACGCAGCATGGGAGGGAGAGACACGGGCAGGTGCACAGCATACACACACACACACACACAGAGAGAGACAG
>NW_903335.1:0-944 GCF_000209065.1 Trypanosoma cruzi | reverse complement strand
CGATTGCGAATTGAAGTCATTGTGGGCGGAGATGTGGGTGTACCTACAGGAACTTGTTGCGGAGAAAGGAATCGAGGGAATTCTCGTCACTGGACACAGCCTTGGCGGCGCCATGGCCAATATCGCTGCTGCCAATTTGATTTCGCAGAATTCCTTGTTTCCCAGTGCAGTGAAGGTTTTGCTGTACACGTTTGGGCAGCCGCGCGTGGGAAACGAGGCATTCGCCAACTGGCTTCTTGCATCGTTTTGCCGCGGCGGCCATGAGTTGTACCGCGTGACGCACAAGCGGGATGTTGTGCCCCACCTTCTCCCGATGTTGTTTGGATTTTACCACGCTCCCAATGAAGTATGGTACGACAATGACGGGGACACGGTGCACAAGAACTGCACTGATACCTTTGGCACACCGTGTTCTGCCTTGACCGCCAATGAGGACCCCAATTGCAGTGACAGCATCATTCCCACTTCCATTGAGGACCACCTGAAGTATCTGGGTGTGTGTACACGCTGTTCATGCGATCCTGGGGAAGCAATCAGCGACGAGGAGCTTCGCCTCCCACCAGAACTTGAACGGATTGTCGCAATGGACTACATTTATCAGCAATCGAGACACATGAGGCGTTTTCCGTCTTCCCCCGTGCATTACAAAGAGCCTTGAGGCCCGCAGAAGAAAATGAGTTTTCCTCCAAAAAAAAAAAAAATTTATTTTTATAATTTGCCAGCAAGTAACTTTTATTGAGTTGATATTTTTTTAATTTATTTTTTAAGCGGATTATTCTGGGAGCTTGTGAAGAGAATAATCGCGGGAAAGCTGGCTAACTTAATTAATTTTGAATCCTGATAAAACGAAATCACTTCTTTATGATACTTTTCTGTCTTATGAACGTGGGAAGAACACAACTTTAGGGGGGAGCAGGGAGCAGACAGCGAATAGGCAATTCTAT
>NW_903334.1:0-944 GCF_000209065.1 Trypanosoma cruzi | reverse complement strand
CATTGAAAGAGAGTGTCTCTGACTCCCGCCATTCATAATTCAAGACAAAAATTTAGACCACAGCGTGTGGTGCAGCAGCCGCTCGAAAACGATCCGCCGACTGCAGCACCCTTGTGGGCAAGAGCTCGCGAAATTCCTCCAAGAAGCGGATAATTCAGGGTTGTTTGGTGTCCAGTGTGTGCACACGCAAACATACATTGAAAGAGAGTGCCTCTGACTCCCGCCATTCATAATTCGAAACAAAAATTTAGACCACAGCGTGTGGTGCAGCAGCCGCTCGAAAACGATCCGCCGACTGCAGCACCATTGTGGGCAAGAGCTCGCGAAACTCCTCCAAGCAGCGGATAATTCAGGGTTGTTTGGTGTCCAGTGTGTGCACACGCAAACATACATTGAAAGAGAGTGCCTCTGACTCCCGCCATTCATAATTCGAAACAAAAATTTAGACCACAGCGTGTGGTGCAGCAGCCGCTCGAAAACGATCCGCCGACTGCAGCACCATTGTGGGCAAGAGCTCGCGAAACTCCTCCAAGCAGCGGATAATTCAGGGTTGTTTGGTGTCCAGTGTGTGCACACGCAAACATACATTGAAAGAGAGTGCCTCTGACTCCCGCCATTCATAATTCGAAACAAAAATTTAGACCACAGCGTGTGGTGCAGCAGCCGCTCGAAAACGATCCGCCGACTGCAGCACCCTTGTGGGCAAGAGCTCGCGAAATTCCTCCAAGAAGCGGATAATTCAGGGTTGTTTGGTGTCCAGTGTGTGCACACGCAAACATACATTGAAAGAGAGTGCCTCTGACTCCCGCCATTCATAATTCGAGACAAAAATTTAGACCACAGCGTGTGGTGCAGCAGCCGCTCGAAAACGATCCGCCGACTGCAGCACCCTTGTGGGCAAGAGCTCGCGAAATTCCTCCAAGCAGCGGATGTTCAGGGTGTTG
>NW_903333.1:0-944 GCF_000209065.1 Trypanosoma cruzi | reverse complement strand
TTGGCTCCGCAGCGTTAGGCGAATCCACTGTTCGTGATGATGACTGGCCGTGTGCTCTGCGTCCTGTTGGCTCCTGCAGTGATGCGCAGCTGCTCGTGCGTGTGAGTGACGGCTGCTGCGACGGGGTGCGTGTGCGGCCGCGGGTGATGGCGCGGTGGCTGCTGGGCACGCGGAAGCTGTGATGGCTGCGGAAGGTGGACCCGTGGTCGGTGGCTCTGGACGAAAGGGGAATGTGAACTCTGAGGACAATAGCAATCAGGAAGACGAGGAGGGTGGAGGAAGCACCGCGGGTGAGGGCCACAATCCCACCTCGGCAGGACCACTCACTGCTCCGACGAGGCAGGACCAATCCAGCAGCGACCCACTGCGAAGTAACACTTGCAATCTGTCCGGCACTGGCAGCGCGTCTGCTGCTCGGATGCGTGCAAGTGGACCGGAGTCTTTGGGCGGAGGGCACGCTGCAGGCACAGCATCCCCACGCTCCGACGCATCTCAGCAGGCAGCAGGTGGAGTGCATGCTGGTGGCGGGAGGACCTCCCAGGGCAGTCAGGCTTCGGAACAAACCGTCATGGGACAGTCACAGGTGCCAGGGACGGCGAAGGAAGCACCGCAGGGCGATGAAGGAGGAGAACCCGGAGCACAACACGAAGCCGACCAAACCACAAAAATGACTGTGGTGAATTGTTGCGCAAAAACAGCGGTGGAAGAGGAGAGCCGCCAGCGGGATCGCAAGATGCACCACGTCTCTATAGTGGCGGGAATGCTCATTATTATTATTATTCCGTGCTCTTACCGACCTGTCTAGCCACACGATGTCACCAGGGTGCCGAGGAGGTGGTCGAGCAGCGACATGAGTTTCCTGCTATGAGGCAGCTGCCATTGGGAGAACCTTTCGGTGCAAAGGTCCTTCTTAATGCCCAGCCGTTGGCGCACAGCCAGAGCGT
>NW_903332.1:0-944 GCF_000209065.1 Trypanosoma cruzi | reverse complement strand
CTCAATATCCGTTTCGTCGCTCATCTCAAATGCTGTCTGTTCTACGGGTGACATTGTCAAAATTGTTTTATTCTCATAGGCTTTCAACAACGCATATCTTTTCATCAAAGCGTCCGCGACAGTCAACCCCATCCGCTGTGCCATTGCCGCGTATGCCACTCGCGAAGCGTCGTGGGTGCGGGGATATGGCGGGCCCGGCACAAAAGAATTCGCCCCGTATAGCCGTGTACTCGACATGCCGTCGGAAAGCCGAACAATCATGCATGAAATATTGTCTTTACTGCCGCGTCGGATGGCTTCGTCACACACGCGCGCTGCGGCGACCGCCAAATCGGTACATTTCGCCACCTGCTCGTGCACAAATCCCACCACCTCCTCGTTGGAGAAAGCCCCTTCAAATACGCCATCGCAGGCAAGGATAATGATGTCGCCTTGTTGGCAGGCAAGCCTCGTGACATCAGGTACGGCAATCACCTTTTGTTTCATGTAGTCGCCCCCCACATCCTTACGCTTGAAGGAACTGTCGCCAAAAGAGCGCGAGACGGCAAGGTCACCGTCGACACGGCTGCTAACTACGCATCCTCCGTTGGCCTCTATGCGGTCACGTTCGTCCGGATTGTTTGGTTTATGGTCCTCGGTGGCAAACAGCATCTTTCCACCGCGCGTCAGTATCGTCCGGGAATCCCCCACGTTACACACAATGGTGGTGTAGTCCCGCATGATGAGACAAAAGGTGCCAGTGGTGCCGCTTGCGTCACCAACGTCCCTCATGAAGTCGTTGTCCAAAGACACACAAAGTCGCTCAAAGTCCTCCGGTTCGTAATTACCGTTCATCGCCCTCACCTTTTCAGGGATATGCTTTGCAATGTACTCGCTGCACTCACCTCCGTTGTGGCCATCGAACACACCAAAGAGATTCACGTCACCGTCTGCCACCATCACAT
>NW_903331.1:0-944 GCF_000209065.1 Trypanosoma cruzi | reverse complement strand
AAAAGAGTGTTTTTGTAACAAATTCGTGAGTCCTTCAAGACGATGGACGGCAGAGTGCGCATACGCCGCTGTTCAGGCAGGACTGCAGAAGTTGGGTACTCAGTAGAACCTGGTCACGTGAGCCAACCGTGTCAGCGAGCCACTGGGCAAGTTCCATTGAGCGGCTTTTCAAGTCTGCAACCTCGCGATCCAACGCAGCCATCTGCCTCGCATGATGCATCTGAATTTCTGCAAATTCACGCTGCTCCAACTCCAACTGGTCCTTCAGTTGGATGGCGGCAACATCATCGCCCGCCGGCAAGGCATGTGCAGCGGCCGCATCGGATTGTGGTGCGGTTCCTGCGCCAAGGCCGGCTGCCCGCAACGCATGCGCTTCCATCGCTTCTTTGATAGCCTGTTCAATTCGCTTCTTCTCGCCACACAAACGGACCAATTCGGCGTCGAGTTCTGCGGCACTTTGTTGAAGCGGGGCCGCTGCATCATCCTCCCCCCAAGAGCGCTGCACCTCGTCCAGGTCACGTGTCTGCTCACGCCACGTCGTCACGAGGATAGTCGCCTTCTCCAGCTGGGCTCGCGCGTGCTCGATAAGAAGCGCCTCCTCCACCTCGCTCTGACGGACTGTGTCCATACCGGCCATTAACTGCAGCTGTAGCTGCCGCTGCTCCTCAAGGAGGTGGTCCAGCTCTTTCTTCAGCTCCACTGCCCGAACCTCATTCTGTGCAGTCTGTTGTTCCAGCTGCTGGTGTTCCTCAGTGGAAAAGGCCAGTCGCGTCTCGGCTTCTTTGCGCTTCATCATAACAACACGACGGCGTGTCTCCACACCATTGAGGTGGTCCATCAAAGAAGACACCGACGACTCCATCAAAATGAGAATTAAAAAAAAAAAAAACAAAAATCCAACTTTTTCCCCTTCTCACACGTTTTTTTTTTTTTTGATGTAGTTT
>NW_903330.1:0-944 GCF_000209065.1 Trypanosoma cruzi | reverse complement strand
CCTTCTGCTGTTGTTTGTGTTGAGCCTCACAAGGAAACAGTTTGCGAAAGAGCCGTCAACGATGGCTCTGTGGAGGTCTTTCGTCGGCGTCTTGTTGCTCGTTGCGCCGCCATTCCTCCTGCAGTGCGTCGTGTGCGCATGGGCACTGCTGCAGCGCCGAGGCGTGCTGCTGGTGGAATTGACACAGCCTCGCGTGTGGACGCACCGGTGATATCTCCTTCGACGCATTCATGCGCCCTCGGTGGAGATGTTTCCCCGCCACTTCATCTCGCAGCTCCCACTCCCGCCGTCTCATTGAACGCATCGATGGCAACTGTCTGTAGTGACTCCTCCATTACCGTTGCGGAAGGCAAGAGACTCCTGTTGGCGTACCGTGCAATGTTGGCTGCTGCCTCGGCGGAGCGTGATGAGGCTCGTATACTTCGTGAGAAGCTTCGGCTGTATTCTACCCAGAGACAAAACTGCGTGGGAGCAGAGACACGAATTGCGCAGGCAGAGGCGCAGCTACGGCAGCGTCTTCTTGTGCTTCAACAACTTGATTTGGATCGCCAAGCCCTGCGGGCGCAGGTGGCGCGGATGGCAAAGCAGCTGGAGGTGATACTGCAGCCCTCCGACCCCTTTACGGGGCTTCTGATGGAAGGAGAAAGATAGAGAAGGAGAGAGCGTCTCCCTCTCTCTCTGTGTGTGTGTGAGAGCGAGCCTATCAGCAACCACTTGCCTCTCTTATTCTCTGCACCTCTTTTTTGTATCTTACATACACAGGCATGGAATCCCTGTCCCCATACACACATATAGTATGTGCATGTGCGTGTGTGCGTTATTGCCACCACTTCTGCTCTCGTTGTTTCTCTCTGTTTTAAACATGTGTTTCTACGCATCAATTTCCTCTGCGTGGCTGCGAATAAATTCCCCTGTGTGTTTTAGGCCTCATTTCTGTTGGCTCC
>NW_903329.1:0-944 GCF_000209065.1 Trypanosoma cruzi | reverse complement strand
AGACGTCGCCTATACAACGGTTCTTGTGGATGCCGCCAACAACACAGAGATGAGTGGGGCGCAGTGGGAAGGGCAGTCGCACGAGCTCCTGCAGAAAACGACACTTTTACAGGAGCAATTATGCCGTAACAATTTTCTTGAGACACGTCAAATTTCGATGGAACTCGCTTTCACGTCGGCACAGGAGCGAATAAAGCAGGGTGAGGAGAGACACAAGGCTGCTATATCATATCTGACGGCGGCAAGGGACGAGCACAGGCTAGAGTTGGAGCGATTAGAGTTGACATGCCGGCAAAGTCTGTTTGATCATGAGGCAGAGTTAAGGTCAATGCTCCACACTTTGCTGGGGTCATGGCGAACCGCAACGCTGTCGACTGAGCAAACCCGCAACGGACATGAGCGGTTTCTGCGCGCTGCGCGGGGTTACTCCCAGTTTGAGGATAACACTTTCCATCAACTTATCCTGGACGAGGTGAGACACCGTGAAGAGGTGAAGGACTCTGAGTGGCAATCCCTTCTTGCTCTTCGGCAATTGCGTGAGTTGGCGGAAAATTGTCAGCGTGAGTCATCCCGCACCACTGCCGCAATAAATTTGGCCGAAGAGGAGAAACGCGCGGCAATTATGGCGAAGAAGGCAGTGGAGGAAAAATTACGTGACGTGTTAGAGCGTGAGAAGGAACTTCGTCTTCAGTATTTGCACGTGCTGCGTCTTCCCACAACAACCATTGTTTCCTGTAGTCACCAGTCGAATGCCGCCACATCTGTGGAGGAAGACATTCCTGTACATGCACGGTTTGTTCGTGCACATAAGGAGGCTGTGGATGCCGTCCGTGCTCAGCGTCGTCACACCATTGGGCAAATTCACATTTTTTAATTTTGTATTTTCAATAAAATAAAACTTTCTCTCTCTCTCTCTCTATGGATATGGGGTGATTGTGCTCTCC
>NW_903328.1:0-944 GCF_000209065.1 Trypanosoma cruzi | reverse complement strand
GGTTTGGTGTCCAGTGTGTGAACACGCAAACAAGATATTGACAGAGAGTGCTTCTGACTCCACCCATTCACAATCGGAAACAAAAATTCGGACCACAACGTGTGATGCAGCGGCCGCTCGAAAACGATCAGCCGAGTGCAGCACCCGTGTGGGCAAGAGCTCGCGAAATTCCTCCAAGCAGCGGATAGTTCAGGGTTGTTTGGTGTCCAGTGTGTGAACACGCAAACAGATATTGACAGAGAGTGCCTCTGACTCCCACCATTCACAATTGGAAACAAAAATTCGGACCACAACGTGTGATGCAGCGGCCGCTCGAAAACGATCAGCCGAGTGCAGCACCCGTGTGGGCAAGAGCTCGCGAAATTCCTCCAAGCAGCGGATAGTTCAGGGTTGTTTGGTGTCCAGTGTGTGAACACGCAAACAGATATTGACAGAGAGTGCCTCTGACTCCCACCATTCACAATTGGAAACAAAAATTTGGACCACAACGTGTGATGCAGCAGCCGCTCGAAAACGATCAGCCGAGTGCAGCACCCGTGTGGGCAAGAGCTCGCGAAATTCCTCCAAGCAGCGGATAGTTCAGGGTTGTTTGGTGTCCAGTGTGTGAACACGCAAACAGATATTGACAGAGAGTGCCTCTGACTCCCACCATTCATAATTGGAAACAAAAATTTGGACCACAACGTGTGATGCAGCGGCCGCTCGAAAACGATCAGCCGAGTGCAGCACCCGTGTGGGCAAGAGCTCGCGAAATTCCTCCAAGCAGCGGATAATTCAGGGTTGTTTGGTGTCCAGTGTGTGAACACGCAAACAGATATTGACAGAGAGTGCCTCTGACTCCCACCATTCACAATCGGAAACAAAAATTCGGACCACAACGTGTGATGCAGCAGCCGCTCGAAAACGATCAGCCGAGTGCAGCACCCGTGTGGGCAAGAGCTCGC
>NW_903327.1:0-944 GCF_000209065.1 Trypanosoma cruzi | reverse complement strand
CATCCTCGCTGGCGAGAAGTTCCTCCGAAAACATCGGCACCAGCTCCTCTATTTCTCTATCAATTCCTCCATGGAAAGGGAGCTGATAGACGAAAACTGTGGGCTCGTACACTGCTCATCCTGGGCCGCAATCATTTCATTGATAAATGTGCGACAGGGTTCAAACCAGGCATGCTGCAGCGCCTTATCCGCTGTCGGTCGGTCACGCGGGTTAAATGAAAGCAGATTCTCCGCCAAATCAATGATGAGCGACTTCTCCGCATCTTTCCCCTGTAAAATGGGAGTGCGAAGTAATAATTCACGCAGCATCGATTTACGTGGTCGTTTTTCAATCACTGAAAGGGCGTAGTTCTTAGCGTTCACAGAGGCCCGGGCGAATGGCTGCCCCTCGTTAAACACAGTAGCCGGCGGGGTGCCCACCAGATGAAAAATAAGGTTCAACTGATCCGCAGAGTCGTTGCACTTTCCTGGGAAGAGGTGTCGACGAAGGAGCAGCTCACACACAATGACACCTACACTCCACACGTCGTTTGCGGCATCGTACTCCGCGTCAAGGATGATCTCCGGCGCACGATACCACTGCGTCACGACACCAAAAGAAAGCTGCTCATCCGGATCAAAAAAGCGACTAAGACCAAAATCACAAACAAAAACCTGTGAATTGTAGTTGATAAGAATGTTACGCGTAGAAAAATCGCGGTGCAGGACGTTACATCGGTGCATGGCGCGTAAGGCAAGAAGCAACTGACATGTAATGTAACGAATGATGTTTTCTGAAAGCGCAATAGACTTGCTCTTCACCACCAAAGAGAGATCGGACGGAATGTAATCCATCACCACATACACATCCTTCTCGCGGCTCGTCGGCCGGAAAAGCAGTCGGCATCCCACAACTTGCTCGCAGAACTGCAAGTTTTGCAAAATTTCAATTTCGCGCAGCACAC
>NW_903326.1:0-944 GCF_000209065.1 Trypanosoma cruzi | reverse complement strand
TTCTGTTTGGCGTGTCGCGGTGTGTCGGAATGATGTTCGGATGACATGGGAAGGGTGTTGTTTGTAGTTTGTGTGTCTTCTCTGGTGGAGCCGACATGTGTGCGGGATTGTGGCATTGCTGGCTGACGGTTCCACGTCACTTTTCGGCATTCCTGGATGTGCTGAGGAATGACGGCTTGCGACCAGCGTGTTGGTGCTGCTGGTGGGAATAAGTGCATCGGGAATAGGCCGTTTTCTCTTTTCCGTGCTGGAGCCGATGAACTGGCACGAGGGCACCGGCTGCAGGCTGCCTGCCAGCACGTGTGAGCAGCGGATCCATGCACACACCGACGCTCATCGTAAGAGCTTGTGCGATCACAGTGGCCTTTGTGGCGTGCTTTTGTGGGCGTCAGCCCATCGAAGAATGTGTGAAGCAAACGGCTGACTGCACACGAGGAAAATAAGTGCGTGCACTGTGCCGTGTTTCAGCGTCGATGGCAGGGCGGCAGGAAGCCCGTGCTGGCAACTGAGATCTTTGCGTCGCGAGGGATGTCGGTGTTGATTTTGGATCGTCGAGGGTGAAGTGATTTTGCTGCTGCCCGTGTGTGTGGCCACTCCGGCAGAGGGCGGACACAAAAGGGAGGGATGCAGGCGCTGCGTGTGTGTGTGCAGGTGCCATGCAACAACGTCACAACAAACATGCTGCGACTCGGTGACCCTCACATCGTTGTGGTCCTCACGAACAGCCCAGGCACGGCCCACACCGATGCACTTAGTGGACGGAGTGAGGCATCTTTTGAGGCGCAGCAGGGAACAGGATGTGTTGACGCAGCCACGACGTGCATGGAGTGTCACGATGGCACAGTCGGCTGTGGCTGGTGGAATATTTACTTCTCGGAGGCAACAGAGAGAGAGAGAGAGAGAGCTGCTCCTGCTGCTGGCGTCGTTGCTGCCTTTTGTTGCCT
>NW_903325.1:0-944 GCF_000209065.1 Trypanosoma cruzi | reverse complement strand
CTGAAGGAGGAGTTGTGTCGGATGCAGCAGAGCCATGAGGAGGAGCGTCAGGCAGCGGGGGCGGCGATGCACCGGATGGAGGCCGGGATGAGGTCGCAGCAGCAGACACAGCTAGCCGGGCCGCCACGCCGCGCAGCCGCGTCGTCCACGAACCCGTTTGCCAGCATGGGCGCGCCGTCGAAGGAACCAGGGTCATTTCCTGACCAGGGTGACGATGGCGATGACGTTTTTGGCGTTGGCACCGAGCAGCACCGCACGGCGACTGGTGATGCCGTGTCCGGGGATGGCCAGGCCGAACCGGAGGGCCTCGTGACAGAGCTTCGAGGGCGGCTAGCGGAGCTGGAGGCTGCCTTGTCAAGCGCCACACTGGCCCGGGATAGCGCTGTGGGAGAGGTGGAGCGTCTTGCACGCAAGTGTGCCGATGCGGAGGCGACCATGCACCGGATGGAGGCCGAGATGGCGGCAGAGAATGCCAAGCTGAAGGAGGAGTTGTGTCGGATGCAGCAGAGCCATGAGGAGGAGATTGAGGCTGCGCTGCTTGAGGCAAGCGACCGCATTGCGGAGCACGATGATCTGCTTCGGCATAAACTGGAGGAGCAGGAGGCGGAGCTTGAAGCGAGGTTTCTGGAGCAGCTGAATTCGTTCAAGGAGCCCGGTGGTGATTCCGATGCCTTGCATTCTCTGCTGAGTCTGAAGGAAGAGAATGCCAAGCTGAAGGAGGAGTTGTGCCGGATGCAGCAGAGCCATGAGGAGGAGCGTCAGGCAGCGGGGGCGGCGATGCACCGGATGGAGGCCGGGATGAGGTCGCAGCAGCAGACACAGCTAGCCGGGCCGCCACGCCGCGCAGCCGCGTCGTCCACGAACCCGTTTGCCAGCATGGGCGCGCCGTCGAAGGAACCAGGGTCATTTCCTGACCAGGGTGACGATGGCGATGACGTTTTTGG
>NW_903324.1:0-944 GCF_000209065.1 Trypanosoma cruzi | reverse complement strand
TCCATGAATCCATGACTCCATGAATCCATGAGTCCATGAGTCCATGAGTCCATGAGTCCATGAGTCCATGAGTCCATGAGTCCATGAGTCCATGAGTCCATGAATACATGAGTCCATAAATCCATCAGTCCATAAATCCATCAGTCCATGAATACATGAGTCCATGAGTCCATGAGTCCATGAATACATGAGTCCATGAATCCATGAATCCATGAGTCCATGAGTCCATGAGTCCATGAATCCATGAGTCCATGAGTCCATGAGTCCATGAATCCATGAATACATCAGTCCATAAATCCATCAGTCCATAAATCCATCAGTCCATGAATCCATCAGTCCATAAATCCATCAGTCCATGAGTCCATGAGTCCATGAATCCATGAGTCCATGAGTCCATGAGTCCATGAGTCCATGAATCCATGAATACATCAGTCCATGAGTCCATGAGTCCATGAGTCCATGAATCCATGACTCCATGAATCCATGACTCCATGAGTCCATGAGTCCATGAGTCCATGAGTCCATGAATACATGAGTCCATGAGTCCATGAATCCATGACTCCATGAATCCATGACTCCATGAGTCCATGAGTCCATGAGTCCATGAATCCATGACTCCATGAGTCCATGAGTCCATGAGTCCATGAATCCATGACTCCATGAGTCCATGAGTCCATGAGTCCATGAATCCATGACTCCATGAGTCCATGAGTCCATGAATCCATGACTCCATGAGTCCATGAATCCATGAATCCATGACTCCATGAGTCCATGAATACATGAGTCCATGAGTCCATGACTCCATGACTCCATGAATCCATGACTCCATGAGTCCATGAATACATGAGTCCATGAGTCCATGACTCCATGACTCCATGAATCCATGACTCCATGAGTCCATGACTCCATGAGTCCATGAGTCCATGAATCCATGAGTCCATGAG